>NC_134486.1:106861170-107033670 GCF_040206685.1 Ascaphus truei
GGACCTGTGCCTGCAAAAATGTCTCTGTAAAGCGCTACGTATAACTAGCAGCGCTATACAAAAACATGCCATTATTATTATTATTATTATTAAATACTGCAGCAGATACCGGTACCCCATACCGGGGCCTGTATCTCGGGAAGTAGGGGCTCCTGCACAGTATTATTAAAAAAAATAAAAACATCATTACCGTAGCGGCTAGGCGCTAAGGTAATGAAGCTGCTTTAATGTGAATTTTAATAATGTTTTCGGGAGCAGTAAAACTAAAAGAAACTGCTTTTATCCATCGTGCAATATCTTTAGCGCCAGCCTGTAGCTGGTACGATATGCTTATCACTGCTTAGTGAAATGCAGTTTCTGGCACACAAAAAAAGCGATTTTGGGCATTTTTTGGCTTATCGAACGGCTGTTTTTTTCCAGTGTTTATAGTACTATAAAAATACTTTATAGTGCGATATTAACCTGTTAACTGAGCTTTGTGAATAGCAACATAGGCACTTTCGCACTGTAAAGGCATTTCTAGGAGAGATAGGTCAAAGAAAGAAGATGGGGTGTTATTTTATATTGCAGACACCTTACAAGTTACACTGATGAATTGTCCCCCAAGCCCACCGTCTTTTGAAATCCTAGTTGGCAAAATCTGCCTCCCCTTTTCTAAGCCCATCTTAGTTGCTGGCATCTACTGTACTGCCCCCTTAAAGTCCTTCTACAGTCCCTGACTGATATCACCCAGTTTCTTGGCTCTATTTCCTCTCTGAACGAGAAGAGTGAGCTGCTAGTTCTTGGGGATTTCAACTTCAATTGGCTTGACCCTAAAAACCACAAAATACAGATACAACTCAAGTCACTTAACCTAACGCAACTCACTTCCCAACCCACACGGACAAACCTGAAATCTCACAACCATTCCTTGCTAGATTCGATTCTCTCCTCAAATCCCAGCAGAATCCAATCCTCTGGCATCCTTCATGACATTTTCAGTGACCATGCAATAGTGTACTGTGTAAGGAAAATTAAACCACCCCAATCAAGCCCTAAAGTTCTCCTCACTAGAACATTTAGAAACTTTAACCCACAACAGTTTCTGGATGACCTTACCAACTGCCCATGGTACAGATTCGACTTAATTCCCACCCTGATTCTGTACTCGACTATTTCCAATCAGAGTTTTTAAAACTCTGTGATACCCATGCTCCACTACGCAAAATAAGGGTACGGGGTGCCCACCTTCCGTGGGTTACAACTGACCTTATAGCACTCTACCATTTTAGGGATGCCATGTGGAAAAGCTACAAAGTAACTGGCACTACCAAGGATCTTAATCACTACAGATGCCTACGAAACATGTGCACAAGGCAAATAAGACATGCAAAGGCACAATAGTACTCTTACAATCTTCTCCAGAATACATAAAACCCAGGTAACTTCTGGGAGGTAATCAACAATATATTTCAGCCTTCTAGCCATCAACAACAAAGTAATATCACTAAGGAGGATATCACTCTGACATTGCAAATGCATTCAATGATTACTTTGTGGGGTGTGCTACTAACGTACAGCAAAACGCAACCCAAACCACAAACGTGAACCTCATTCTGAGAGTACCCCCATAGCCCCACCCTCTCCCAACACTGCTCCCAAAATTGCTCACAATTTTCCATTTGTCGCAGTATGCGAAGAGATTACACAAGCGCTCCTCAAATTAAAACTAAGCAGCCAATGTGGACCTGACTTACTGCAATCTAAGTTCCTAAAACTTGTTGCCCCAGCCATTGCCAAACCAATTGCTTCCATAGTCAACTCTATTCTGTATGCAGGCAATATCCCTAGAACCTGGAAAACTGCCAGAGTTGTACCAATCTTCAAATGTGGGGACAAAAACACTGTCTCAAACTACAGGCCAATCTCTCTTCTCCCAATACTATCCAAAGTCATGGAAAAATGTGTTCACTCCCAATTAAGCGAGTACTATACTGTACCAAGACAAATTTCCCTAGCCAATTCCAAAATGGCTTTCGCCACAAACCCTCCACGGTAACTGCCCTGCTAAAAGCTTGCAATGAAATTCAGTGTGGAATGGAACGGGGACAACTCACTGGTGTGGTGAGTGTGGTATATGCTATGTGCTGTTACAGTAAAACCGAGTTTTATATATATATATCTGGTGTGATATTGTTATTACTGATTGTACATGGGTCCTATGAGGGGTAATCCCGCCAACGCTGGGATCCCTCATGGGTGGAGGCGCTGCACTAAGAGAGAGAGAGAGAGCTCACCCCAGATTCCCAGAAGTGGAGGCTCAGGCCTCCTGTGAGCATACTGTTACCAGCAGCACGCATAATCGCCCGCGGTTTCCCTTAGGCATAGGGAAAGGGGGTTACACTTATTACCATTTAGATTGTAAGCTCTTCGGGACAGGGAATCCCTTTTCCTAAATGTTACTTTTATGTCTGAATCACTTCTTCCCATTATGTGTTATTTGTACTATTTGTTATTGATGTGATTGTCAAGTGTATTACTGCTGTGTGTGGCGCTATATAAATAAAGACATACGGTACATACATACAGTACATACATACGCCGCGATGCAAGCGTGGCTCCCAATTTTCGTATTTATGAATACTTTACAACACAATTATTGGTATCTTAAATACATTATTATACAATGCATACAACTGTAGATTATTTCTAACACGATCCGCTAGTAGCGCAATGTGATTCTTTGGACCCCAAGCACAGCGTTAAAAGGGGGTTGAGCTGGGGAGACTTCCGGTGACGTCACAGAGTATGGTCGGGTTGTAGAGGAGCTCCTGAACACCCTCGCTGATAACTCGCCAAATATAGCACCCACCGCCACCAAAATTCTCTCAAAACATCCCCAAAATATTTAAGAACAGGGGACTATGCCATCCAAAGGCAAGGCAACGCAGAACCAAGCGGTTACCAAGTATTTCACCCCCGCAACGCGCCAGACGGAGCCGAACTGCGACTTCCAAGATGGCGCCGAGGAAGCCATGCAAGCTTCAAACGCGGAGCAGGAGACAGACATAGCTAACCGCGAACTGCCGGAATTCAGCCTCAACAAGCAATACTTCGACGCACTATTTCTCCAGATGAGGAGAGGAGCCCAGGAAGATGTGAATGCTGCCCTAGAAAACCTAAGATCTGATATTAACGGCCTCACGAAGCGCACAGATAAAATAGAGTACAAAATAAGAGACATAATAGGGTCACAAAACAGCACAGAGGAAGGGGTGATAAGATTGGGCTGTGTCATAGAGAAACTAGAAGACACCCTCGAGGACCAAGAAAACAGGGATAGAAGACAAAACCTACGATTAAGAAATATCCCTGAGGAAATCACCCCTGAGATCCTCCAGCCCTACCTCCACAAGCTGTTCCGGTCCCTGGTGCCTGACCTGACGGAGCACGATATACAAATGGACAGGGCTCACCGGGCGCTTGGCCCCAAATCCTCAGATCCAAACCGCCGCAGAGACGTGATAATCAAATTCCATATGTACTCTGCCAAAGAACGCATTATGTCTGCGAGCAGAAAAGCGGGAGATCTCCACATAGACAACAATAACATTCAGATCTTCAGTGACCTATCAAGGGTCACCGTGGCTAGACGGAAGGAGATGAAGCCCCTCATAAACATACTGAAAGAACGCAGCATCACTTACCGCTGGGGCTTCCCCTTCAAATTGATCGTCCTAAGAAATGGCCGCCATCACACCATTTCCAGACCAGAGGACTCCCCCTCTTTCCTCAAAGCGCTAGGGCTAACCCCACCACCGGACAGCAGAGGCCCCCCTAAGGCTACAGCGCGCCAAGATGAGGTGGAAGTAGCTCGAGCCTCCGAGCGCATAGCAAACCAAAAGGCTCCCAGTGCCCCAAACCAGGATCAGAGCCTCCAGACACGCTAATATCCGACGGGGATCTTTCCTACCCATTTGGCCCTCATCCGTGGACCGAGAGGAGGAGCCGAAACTGACACTGCCGTGCATTTCCCCACGACGCAGACAGACACCCAACCGTCACCCCCCAACCTAAGAGGGAGGACTACTGTACCTGCGGCGGAGCGTCCGACTACCTCCCTCCTCGCTGCAGAAAACAACGTCTGATAGATGGCGACACGACCAGCAGAGAACATCAGCTCTCACCTACCCCCCCCTCCCACCCCCTTCACATCTCCCCCCCTTCTTCCTCCCCCCCAGAGCGCATACCCACCACGCTAACCTCCCACCCATCCATCCCCCCTGCATCCCGATACCTACTTGATTCCCCCCCCCGTCCTCCGAGCTACTGCAGCGCCATCCCCGGGGGCCTACCTGGTTCCTGGTCGAAGACGTCTCCCGGCCGCTGCCCTCCCCGGGCCCAACTCCGCTCTCACAGCTCCCTCCGGCGGCTTCGGAGGCCCACCCGGTGATCCGAGGCAGCTCGCAGAACATATCCGCCTTACCGCTCTCTCAGCGACGTCCCCTCGCAGAGCCGACGATGGACGAACAAACGCAGTAACAGAAGGGACACACTTCGCTGGACGGCCTCCACGGCAGCTGTCGGAGGAGGCCTCCACCACTTCATCCGTGTCCAACCGAGTGCCCCCACTGGACTGCTTCCCAGAAGACCGGGAGAGTAAGGTCGTATATACCCCCCGCGCACTCGCAAGTCGCCCCCCCCTCTCACCAGGGACCACCTTGTTACCCCCCCCCCAAGAACCCCCACTCGGCATACACCTGCAGAGCCAGGGAGACCGCGTACCCCTTTCCCAGCTTCCCCCTGGCTCTCGCTGCCCCCCCCCCTCTAGATCCCCCCGACCACATTCCCATAGCCTCCCCCAGGTCAGCAGTGTGCAAAAACGGCAAATTCATTGAATAACGGAGCAGCAAAAGACCCAAATTGGGGCATAGTCACACTCAAACCTCCCCGTTATACCACATTCCACCCCCCCCCACTATATCCCTACCCCCCCCATATCCCCACCCGGGGTTCTAAGATAAGCAAGCAATGATCAGGACTTTAATTCAAAGAAATGTTTGGACTATCTCATAATGCAATGACGTGTAATAATAAGGGTGCACAAATCACATCTCGACAACAACTGTCTCTTCAGTATAAAAGTCTGTAAATTGCCTCATTATGCCCGCACGCCCCTAACCCTGGCCTCCCCTCCCTCCCCCCTTCCCCTCTCTCCGCCCGGTGACCTAAGACTCAGGGGCAGTGCACTGGTCTCTAGTTAAAAGAATTGAATAGACAGCCCTATAATGCAAAGGATTGCAATGATAATGAATGCAAACCACATTCCAGCAACAACTGTCATTGTATAAATGTTTCTATAATGCTTTGAAATACCCACACACCCTAATCCACTGCCCTCCCCACCCCCCTCCCCCCCACCTCGCCCCTCCCCCCCCCCCAAAACTCCAGAAAAAGCTAACAGACAAAATTGTGCAATTTGAACAACAGCATAAACTCACAGCCTCCAAAAAAATATTTAAACAATTAAACCTAGCCAGGGCAGTCCTCAAACACACACAGCTAGAAGAGGTGGAGCGTGCACTGAGATGGACTAGACAAAAGTTTTTCGACAAGGGCAATAAGGCTGATAAGCTCCTAGCCACAAAATTTAGAGGAGCCCGAGTCAAATCCCAAATCTCAAAAATCCGCACCAAAAACGGACAAATCTCCTATTTAGAGAAAGAGATAGCGCAGGAATTTGCGGAGTTTTACTCCAATCTCTACAAATTACACCCCCCGGGCCACAACCCAGTATCCCTGGAAACAATCTCGAACTATCTAGAGCAGTGTAACCTAGCATCCCTTACGGACGAGGAATTAGATAACCTAAACAAAGAAATCTCCCAGGAGGAACTGTCAGGAGCAATAGGGTCCCTAAAATTAGCTAAAACTCCCGGTCCGGACGGCTTTTCCAACGTTTACTATAAAACATTCTTGCCGACTCTGTCCCCCTACCTTCTAGAAATGTTCAACTCCTTTCTGCAGGGAGAGCCGATCCCCGCCACAATCACAGAGGCAAACCTAGCGATCATTCATAAAGAAGGCAGGGACCCCCTCCTCTGCGGCAATTACAGACCAATATCCCTATTAAACACCGACCTTAAACTCTACAGCAAAATCTTGGCAAACAGGCTCAACCCAATTCTCCCGAGACTAATTCATATAGATCAAGTATGTTTTGTGTCAGGCAGATAGGCATCTGACAACACCCGCAAAATTGTGGATATAATAGACCATGTGCACCTCACGGGAACCAAGGCGACGATTCTTAGCCTCGACGCAGAGAAAGCGTTCGACAGAATCAAATGGTCCTTCTTAAACCAAACAATGCTGAAATTTGGATTCAGCGGTCCCTTTCTGCAGGGGGTCAGAGCTCTCTATAAAAACCCGACAGCACATGTCAAAATCTCGGGCGGATATTCCGACCCAATCAAGATAAGAAACGGGACTAGACAGGGTTGCCCCCTCTCTCCTCTGTTATTCGCCCTCACAATTGAACCACTTGCGGCCACAATAAGAGAGGATAAAAGCATTAAGGGCATTCGAATTGGCAAAACGGAATACAACATTTCTCTATTCTATTCATCCATCGCGGATGACGTGATACTGACCCTCGCGGACCCCCACGTCTCCCTCCCCAATCTCCAAAGGTCACTCCATCAATTTGGCACGGTCTCAGACTATAAAGTCAATATGGACAAATCAGAGGCACTCAACGTATCCCTCCCAACCCAAGAATGGCAGCTCCTTCAAACTAACTTTAAATATCGATGGAGCACCACACACATTAAGTATCTAGGACTTAGAATATCTAATACATACGGCTCCCTATACTAATACAACTACCCTCCCCTGTTTGACCAAATTAAAAAAGACCTGGAGACATGGAAAAAGTTCCAAATCTCCTGGTTCGGAAGAATTGTCTCAATTAAGATGAACATTCTTCCGAGACTTCTCTATTTCTTCCAAACACTCCCTATCCCCGTCCCCATAGCAGCTCTAAAAAATATTCAGGCCCTTATGTCCGAATTTATTTGGAACGATAAACGACCAAGAATACCCAGATCAGTAATGTTGTCCCCTAAAACAAGAGGAGGGGTGGGGGTCCCCGACGTGATCAGATATTATTCAGCAGCCCAGCTAAAACAGGCTGTGGTTTGGAACTATGACCCAGCCACCACATGTTGGCTAGCAATCAAATCCCACCATGCCGAGCCGGCCACCCTCCAGGTCCACCTCTGGTCCCCGGCAGGAAGGGAGGGGGGACCACGGAGATTTGCTCTGTGGGCAATGAGGTGCACATGGGAAGTATGGCTCAAAAACAAAGGGAAGTATAGCCTGTTAGCTGCCCATCTCAACTTACCCCTATCTTTGGAAACCCGCACTTCCCGCCCGGGTGCTCCAAAAAACAATTCGACCAATTCCAAGGTCTAGGCATAAGCCTGGTTGCAGATCTGCTGAAGAGTGAGGGGATACTATCTTTCCAGGAACTACGAGATAAATATCACCACCAAGGCCTCCACCTATTCAAGTTCCTGCAAATTAGACATTTCCTCCTCTCCCTAGCCCCGAGCGCCAAATTCCCCCCCTTAACCAGGTTTGAATCCCTCTGTCGCAAAGGCTCCTATCAGAAAGGACTGATCTCAGAGATCTATAGGGGGATGGAGTCGGCAACAGTGCCCCAATCCACCAGTATATGCAGAAGTGGTCCGAGGACCTTAACGTCCAGATAGATATGGACGAGTGGGAGGATATCTGGGAGCTGGCCACAAAGACATCAATTTGCACAGTAACAAAAGAGGACATATATAAAATACTTTTTCAGTGGTACCTGACTCCGGCTAGACTGAGCCAGATCTTCCCCGGCACCCCCGATCTGTGCTGGAGGGGATATGGTCAAAAGGGGGACATGGCCCACATTTGGTGGTCATGTCCGGAGATCCAGAGATACTGGACCAAGATCCAGGTGCTTATACAACAAACCACGGGCTCCTTCTCCCTCTGGACCCCCTGACCTTTGTGCTGAGTAAACCAATAGACGACCTAGACCCACCCATGAGTAGACTAATAACAGCTATTCTAACCACAGCTAGATGCTCAATCGCAGCGGCTTGGAAAAACACCAAAGCCCCAGCAAGAAACACGGTGCTGAGGAGAATAGATGAAGTGATGTCCATGGACAAACTAACGGCAATGCTACATAAGAAAATGCCACGGTTCCGGGGCACCTGGGGCCCCGGGAGTGGCCCGACGGGAATAGGCCTGCTTTAGACCCCCCAAACCCAATGAAGAGGAAGCCTGAAAACACTGACTGCCCCCCCCCCCAGTACGTCTTCCCCCCCACACTCCTCCCCCTTTTCATCCCCACCCACTTAGAAAAACACACCCTCATTGAGACTACAACATGCTTTATTTAGTCAAGAATCATGTAATGTGCCTATGACACTGTTGTATTCATGCAAAATGTATGTTGTTCTCAAATAAAAAAATTGATTAAAAAAAAGGGGGTTGAGCTGTACATACATTAGCCTGCCACCACCAGCTTCAGTGCATGACCTCTTATTCTAGCACTCCTCTTTGTCTGAAATATGCTTCTATCCGTTACCTTGTTTATTTTGTATCATAGTGACATTCATCTTATCGATTTCTTTTCCTGCTATTTGGAGACTTTCAAGCAGATTGTAGAACACAAAAAATATGCTGACAAAATATTATTTTTTCGCTCTACTGGGTAAATTTAATTTGAAGGAACACTACGCTATGCTTAGGGTGTACATGCACTGCCATACGTTCATACGCTTAATTAATAGTAATGTACAGTGAACTGTATTATATTGAGTCTATTGCATCAGCCATTTATGTGTCTCTCGTTGTTAAAGCAGCAATCCCCCCCGAATGAACTTTTTTACAGCATTGAAACTGTGAGGGGGGGGAAGGCGGAGGGGGGAGAGGTCTTCCAGAGTGGAATCATGTTATTTGTAGCTCTGGGGATAACCCGGGGATACCACCCCCCTGCCCCTGAGTCCTGAGATACTTACCGGTTTAGTTACCCATGCTGTCCCATGACGTCACTAGCAAATCACAATGGATTATGTTGCGGCTTCTTATTGGCCCGCGGGACCCATGAGATTTGATGGCCCACTTGATTCTAATGCTTTTATAAAAAAAATATGTTTAAAAAAAACAAAAAAAAAACAGAGTAGGCTTAATAGTGTAATAAAACAGAAAATGTATATTAAATAGATTGTGTTTTTTTTTCTTTTTTAAATGGCTGCCAACTTTGTGCTGCAGATCTAGTTGCATAAATGCCTTTAAAGTTTAATTGTAATGCGGACCAGAATGAAACAGTCCATAAAAATAGAAAGCATTATAATTATTCTATCCAGCCAATAGTGAAGAAATTAATACCTGGTCAGTCACAATGACAAAGTTATTAATGCAATAGAAGTGGTTAAAATGACCTGAAATAAAAAAATTTATTTTTTTTTTTTTTTTTTTTTTACCAATTACAGTATACCAATAAATAATATATATGGAAAAACTGGTATCTAAATACCTGTATTTTCCAGGACATGAAAATGAGATGTATGAAAATAAATGAACTTGGGTTAGAGATGCAATGTATTGGTTGGTTAACTTTGCCATACTATGACTTTGCTATACTAGACATTCTTGCAGTATATTCCGGCTCATAACTGCTTAATGAAATGATGCTTGCGATGAATGAATGATTCGAGGTTTATCAACAGCAAAGTCAGCATTACTCAACAATAAGCAAGCAGGTGACATTCACTTTGCAAAGGAACCTTTTCATAGTGAAGCTGCATTTTTACTACATCTGCTATTCCGCCTACTCGATTTTTTTTCTTCTTTCACTGAGAACTGAATAATATAGACATCTGGAGTACACTTTACACAAATGAGTTGTATTTCTGGAGGTCGTGCAGCCCACGCAACTTGGTGGCTTGGTTTACAAAAAAAAAAAAGGGTACTTTCTGAAGTCTTTCACAGAGCACATGAAATAAGTAGACTAAGGCTTAGTCCATAGAAGGACAGTCAGCGCTGAGACGTGCGGACGCTCCGCGATGAGCCCCGTCATCCTCAATGAGGATGTCTAGAGAGGGGGCTCCCGCAAGCGTCCGCAGGCGTGCTGAGGCGCAGGGATTTTCAGCCGACAGCAGAACCTGTTTCTGAGCGCACTGTCGGCTGAAAACCTCCAATCAGAGCGAAGCAGCGTCAACGTTACGGCGCCGTGACGTCGGCGCTTTGCGGGCTATTGGCCCAGTGACGTCAGTGCCCCGCCTCCCAATCACGCACGCTGGCTCGTCTGCTAGTTCATGCAATCGCTCCTGATTGCGCAGACGAGCCTCAGCGTCAGCGCGGAGGAGCGCGGCTCCCCCCTCTATGGACGCAGCCTAATACCTTCCACCTTCTTATCCAAGGGCTCAAATCTGTGAGGCTTTCTAGACTAAACAAAATGCATTTGAATAAAAACATACTGTCTTTAACATGAAGGAGACTTCATTGAACTGTGAATAGAGTAGAAAAAAAGTGACTATAAGCTCAAAGGGACAGATACTATGGCTAATTACAACCTGAATGAACGAACAATAAAAGCGGGGCACTGACAGGATATGTGGAGAGCAGGGAATGTTGTGATAAGAGGTAATGAGGGGTTAGAGTTGAGGTATAACCATAAAAGTCAGACCTGTTGCGCTGGATGAAGGAAAGTGATCTCTGCAACAAGCTGCAGTGTAAGAACCCGTGTCTCTGCATAAATGTACGGTGTGGAGTAACTCTATTACTCACGGTCAGTCACCATTCCCCTTTCCTCGACAGCCGCTGATGTACCCTGGATAGGGCGATCCATGTCCCCTTGTGGCATCTCTACCATCAAAAGTAGTAGGACAAAAATAGAAGATCAGTAGCCAGCCGCCCCTGATTGATACAGAACTCACCAGAGGCAGGTAAAATTAAAAATTATTTATTAATCGACATAAAATGGTACAAAATAGGACAAGCACAAATAGAATCCTTGGAGGAGGATTCTATTTTTGCTTGTCCTATTTTGTATCATTTTATGTCGTTTAAAAAATCATTTTTAATTTTACCTGCCTCTGGTGAGTTCGGTATCAATCAGGGGCGGCTGGCTACGGATCTTCTATTTTTGTTCATTGAAGTGAGACCAGGTACAGTACAAATCAGTGGGGCTGACTGATACTTGACAGGTGAGCCTCCTGCTTTCCCCAGTGTAAAGTATAAGGAGCAACAGATAGACATGATCAATTGTGGCTGGGCAGAAGTGCCCTGGTGGTCATCTTGAATTTCGCATAGGATAGGCCCTAAGGCAAACTGTTTGCAGGCATTAGTGTTTGTGATTGCCATTCTGAGCATCATTTATCCCCAGCTTGACTGGTATCCCCAGTCTGTAATCATACGTATAATATTAAGGTAAAAGGCAAGGCAGTGATGACTTTGCGATCGGTATAGGGGATGATGATTACTGACCAACTGCCAGTGGATCCTGACCAACAGTCCTTCAACCCTATGTCTCTCTTTCTGGATAACAACACACAAAAGATACACACTGAGCAAGGTACTTGCTGGCTTCCTGTCCTTTTAAACTTAGTGGCCCATATTTACTAAGTACAGTAGTCTTTTACCACAAGACACCTTCCAGCCCTGGAAGACTACTTAAAGCACATTAAAATTGAATTGTAAGATGCCTTTCAGCCCCGCAAGTTGTCTTATGGCAGAAGACTGATTAATTAGTAAATGTGACCCATTTTCTCTAGAGCTTTTGCCTTCTGTATTAAACAGCAAAGACTGAGAATGAGAAGTGCAGGGTCTGAAATCCCATAGAGCTATTCCATGCTTTTGGATATATCAGTTTGATCTCGATTACGGATTCTTTATCGTGAAGAGCTGTAGGGAGTTCAAACTGGACACATTAAGGTTATAGTGGTTAAAAAAAGGAACATCTCCATGTCCTCCACAAGTTCCCCAAACCTGCTTCATTTACCCTACTGTCACATGTCATACAGTCACTTTCTAGCTACCTATCCATTTAAAACATACCTTAGATTCTCTAGGAATTTCGTCTACTGGATGACGCAGATTCTGCAGCAAAGCCTGGGCTAAAGAATTATACAATGGGAAGACCCACCATTCCATGGCAGTGGTTCCATCATTTATTAAGTTTGAATTGCAAGATGTGGTGATAATTATTACAAACCAAACACATTAAGGTTATGCTGGGGGAAAGAAGTACCTTATACTGGAACTTGTCATAACTTGAACGGAAGAAAGTGGTTTACACTTTTTTGCACATGAAAATAAATAATTTATCAAGTACAAAGCCTGGTCTTTCCCCAAAGTAAAGGACTTAGGAATTATCTTATTAATACCCAATGACAGAAGAGAGGAAGCTTACATTTATTTTGGTGGAACCAGATAACTAGAGCTCTGGGCAACTTAGCTTTATAAGCCACCAACATAGGAATTGCACAATGTATAAGAAATCTACTGTCTTGCATAGATTAAAACTGTCCTTGGATAGAATGTGTGTGTATCTTAGCCACACAGAAATATATATTAAGTAAATACATTTCATGTATAAAAGTAGTTCTGCAAATTGTAAGAGTTGTAGATTACGTGAACAGTCGAAGAATACAAATTAAATGTTGCAACCTCCCATATATGAGGAAGAGGAAAAACGTTTGAGATATTCATCAATCACAGCAATATTACAGAACCACAAACCCCACTCTAGAGAGCAGATCTAAGTAGCGTACGGATTTGTAATAAAACACATTCCTTTCATAGTCAGGTCATTGATTTTATGATATGTCTACAATATTTCTACTTTTGCAAGCAAGGCCAGGGCACAATTTTAATATAAATGTCTAATTAAAAAATGATGTTATATAATCACTGTGTCCTTCTTGAAATCACTTTTATAGGTCACTAGGTCACTAGTATAGTTTAGAAGTTGGATTTTCAGGCACAAGCCTGAAAGAGGCAGAGCTCTCAAAAAATGATGCTCAGGTCATGTAGTCTAAGGAGAAAGAGCTTTGGGAAAGTTGATATGTACAGCATGTGCATCACTCTATAATGTTGTGTCCATTTTTAGTGACGAGGGTCTTTTTAAAAAAGCAGACCACAAACAAGCATAACTTGTTATGCAAGTGAATAGATTCTCCCTTGTATTAAGATAAAGGTGCATGCAACCCCACTAAGGAAGGACCAGAGTGAACTAATGGCAATCATTTAAAATGAGTGCTTGATACCTGTAGTTTACAAAAATCAGACAAGAAAAAGTGTTTTAAATAATATATATTTTTTAAATGTTACATTTTTTTTTTCAATATGTCTTAATATTTATCCACGGGAATGGAATTTTGATTAAAACAGCACATACTTTTCTGTTGAGAATTACAGCAGTTGTTTTCTAGTGACAATTATTTGCCTTATTCACAGGCTGATGAAGGAGGGTTTGTGAAATATATCATAAGATATGCAAACCTCATATGAACCATTAGGTTCACATAACACCCACACAGCAGCATAAGGATTACTGGTAATACAACAGCACTTACTGGCAGCAGTCATACTTTTCATTTTTTTTTGCTCTTTAAAAGTAGCAGTCTTTTTTTACTGATTTCTTTTGTAATTTTTTTTTTAAATGTTGTTACATACTGTACTCTGAACATGGTGTTCCCTGCAGCTGCACCGCACCGTTTTATGTTTCATTACTATTTTGGTTCCTGGCCTTATACTCTTGTCTGAGAGAAGAACATTGTATGCTGCCTTGTTCTGTTTCGTCACTAGGTCCATACAATAAATAACGTGACCGTTTTGTATTGATCCATCTCGTTGTTTTCATACAGCAAATATCCCAGGAGCTCAAAACCGCATGCTCCCGGGGACCTTTTGTAGAAACATGAAATATACAGGGTGCCACAACATTTTTCATCCACAATATTATATTAAATAGTTACTTTTGGATGAATAGTTTTGGGACACCCTTTAGAAAACCTAGCAGGGATGGCTGTTTTAAAACAGCAATCCACCGACTTCAGTTTATGTATGGAGATGGATATATATATATATATATATAGTCAGATAAGGCAGTTGGCACTCCAATAGGTGCTGTTAAGCCACAGGTGCACGTCCCATATAGAGAATGTAGTTATACGTTACCGTTCCAAGGATTGGTAAACAAGAGACAGCACTCAATGTTGAAGATCAAAGTGTATTAGTGAAAGCAAAAATACATCCAGAAACCCAACGTTTCGGTCCTACAGAATGGGACCTTCCTCAGGGGGATACAAAGGGAGAATGACACAGTTCACCACATATTTATACATCAAACACTGAAAGTCAATTAACCAATCACCATCACCCAATTAAATTAACACAAGAAACCTGCAGCTCTGATGTCATATGTTGATTAAGCTTACATAAGATACCTCCATACTGCTAATCACTCAGCTGTGTATCATCCATTGTCATGGTTATCAATGGGTGTGAGCTCTGATTGATATGGCAGGGGCAATAGGGAGAGGATATCTAAAGAATTAAGGCAGGTTGTGCCATACA
Organism: Ascaphus truei; assembly: GCF_040206685.1. Taxonomy (NCBI): domain Eukaryota; kingdom Metazoa; phylum Chordata; class Amphibia; order Anura; family Ascaphidae; genus Ascaphus; species Ascaphus truei. Next base: position 106,875,793 of record NC_134486.1, read on the forward strand.
TAAGTGAAACATTATAAAACCAGGGACATATATATCAAACACTGAAAGTCAATTAACCAATCACCATCACTCAATTAAAATAACACAAGAAACCTGCAGCTCTGATGTCATGTGTTGATTAAGCTTACATAAGATACCTCCATACTGCTAATCACCCAGCTGTGTATTGCATCCATTGTCATGGTTACCAATGGGTCTGAGCTCTGATTGATATGTCAGGGGCAGCAGGGAGAGGGTTTTTAAAGAAGTAAAGCAGGTAGTGCCATACATAAGTGAAACATAATAAAACCAGGGACATATAGTTGTGGGGGAGTGTGGGGGAGTGGTGGGGATCATGATGGAATGTACTGACATAACTAGAGGGCAGAGCCAGACTATGTCATATGAACCATAAGTGCATATGGGAATACCACAATAAGTAGAACTTGCATGTAAACAAATGATGAATAAATATGTATAGACTTCTAACCAAAGGAGAGCAACAGAGGATATTATACCATGAAACACATCAGTGAAATTAATGTGATTGTCCACACACGCACATGTCCATGGGTATCATCAGGATCTGACCTAAAGAAAACAACTTAGCTTAAAATCCTCGTTAAGCCCTTTTGGGGTCATTGTACTTAAATCAAAGATAGCTTTAGCTTCCAGCTGTAATAGTAGTTTATTCCTGTCGCCACCCCTGGTAGGGGCACGAGCCTGTATAATAGGCATGCATCTTAGAGTTGCTAAACTGTGTCTGTGTTTCCTGAAGTGTCGTGCCACCGGTTGGTGTTTCAAATCATCGTCATCTTCAGCACCCAGAAGTGCCTTCCTGATTGCACATCGATGAATACTGATACGTTCCTTTAACATTCTCATCGTCTTTCCAACGTAGTAGAGCCCACATGGGCACTTGATGAAGTACACTACATATTTAGACTCACAGTTTAAATATTGTTTAATTTTTGTAGATTTGCCAGTCTGAGGGTGAGCAAAAGTACTTCCTGTTTGCATAAACTGGCAGTTGGTACAGCCATGGCATCTGTATGACCCCGGTTTTCTCGCCAGCCAGGTCTTTGCTGGCATGTATTTGTCAACGGGATCAGAATGTGTAAGCAGATCTCCCAGATTTCTGCCTCTTTTATAACAAAAAAGGGGTGGAGCATTAAAGTCTTTCCCAATCCTGCGATCATTAGCCAATATATGCCAATGTTGTTGTATAGACCTTTTGATATGTCCAGATGCAGTGCTGTAAGTGCTGACCACCTTACAGCGATCAGAATCAGTGGTCCTCATTGTTGGTGACAGCAGCTCCTCCCTCTCTGGGATCCTGGCTTTGATGAGTGCCTTATTGACTTCTTTGGGATCATATCCCCTCTCTAGAAAGCGAGAGGCCATCTCCAGAAGTGCACACTCCACTAGTTTGGGGTCACTCACAATTCTCCGGACACGTAGTAGTTGTGAGAAAGGGAGACCTGCTTTTAATGGTGGAGGATGATGGCTGGTTGCATGTAATAATGTGTTCCTATCTGTGGGCTTCTGGAATAGACGTGTGCAGAGTTTTCCATTGTCCTTATAAACAATGGTATCAAGAAAAGGAACTTCAATGGTACTGTAGCTAGCTGTGAACCTAATTGTGCATGGAATTTTGTTTAGATACTCAGTAAATGATAGAAGCTCTGTTTCCAGTCCTCGCCAGACCAGGAACACATCATCAATGTAGCGATAGTAGTTAGATATACGGTCCGCAAATGGGGCATCGGTAAGCAAATGGGTGTTCTCGTAGGTATCCATGAACAGGTTGGCATACGCCGGTGCCATGTTTGACCCCATAGCGGTGCCTGTTAGTTGCAGATAAAAGGTTTTCTCAAACCTGAAGTAGTTCTTATGGAGTATCACCTCCAGCAGCAATAACAAGTATTCTGGAGGCGGCCCCTTGTGCTCTGCAAACTTACTGAAGTGGTCACGGATCGCTTCAATGCCCTCCTGGTGTGGGATGTTAGTATATAGACTGCCCACGTCCATGGTTACCAGTATAGTATCTGCAGTAACCGGCGAAATGCCTTCCAATTTGTGGATGAAGTCAGTTGTATCTTTGACAAATGAGGCCATCCGCATCACCATGGGTTGAAGGTAGAAATCCAAGAACTGTGATAATGGATGACACAAGGACCCTCGTGCCGAGATGATTGGTCTCCCCGGAGGCTTGGTCAGAGATTTGTGTATTTTAGGGAGTATATAAATGACCGGTGTAATGGGGTATGTTTGCATCAGGAACTTGGCTGTTTCCTCCGCAATCCACGAATTATTGAGTCCTAGCTGTATGATAGAGTCAATCTCCTTCTTGAACGGCATTGTTGGGTCTGATTTCAGACGCTTGTAGTTAGTATCGTCTCCAAGCTGGTTGGAGATTTCCTTTTTGTAGTCAGAGTATGCCATGACTACAATTCCGCCACCCTTGTCTGCTGCGCGTATGATGATATTTGTATTTGCCCGTAGTGACTTCAGTGCTTCATGTTCTTCCCTGGTCATGTTACGGAAACTAGTTCTGTATTGGCTGATACGTTGTCTAGTATCTCTCTCCACAAGACTCATAAATGTGGTGATGTTATGGTTCACGACCACAGGATCGAATGAACTCCTAGTCTTGAAACGGCCCCCAGTAATTGGGTCCCTGAGGGTGCTTGTTGATGTATCCCCTGTAGGTTTGCTATAAAAATCTTTTAGACGCAATTGTCTATTGAGCTTGAAAAGATCAACCTCCCATAGGAACGGATCCTGTTTGTGTGTAGGTACATACGATAACCCTTTCTGGAGGACATCAATTTCTGTTGTAGTCAATGCATGACCAGAGATGTTGTAGACTACCGTCTTCTCCATCTTCCTCTCTCCCCCCTCTCTCCTCTCTCCTTTCTGGAGTCCCGTAGTGGGTATCGGTGGTTTCCACCCACCTCTCCTGGTCTGCCGCCTGTATCGGAGTCGGGTAAGGGGGGTTTTTTTTGTCCTGTCGTACCTATTCCTAAAAAAGGATCCGCAGACGTGCCTTCTTGTGAATCAGAAAAGTCTGTATCACTTGTATTGTATGCTGCACCAGATACTGCTGCCTTCCTGGTATGTGTATAGTGGCATCTGCCCCTGGAGGAGCTCTGTGTGCTATCTCCAATCCCCAGAAGCCACTTATAAACACGTCGATCTTTGTAGTCCATCTTAACCTGTTTCAGCTTGTCCCGCTTGTATTTGACCAGCCCCTCACGGTACGCATCTATGGTGGTCTGCAGTTTGTCAGTCCAGTTAGTGTTGGTATCAGCACTGAGGGTATCACCATGTTTGGAATAGATAGTATCGATCTCTTTTTTAATTTTCCCCAGTTCCTTACTGGACTGTTCGATTACCAGTATGGTAAGGTCAAATGAGCACTTATTGAGTATCCCAATCCATTTTCTGCAGAATTCGGGATCGTTCCTACCTATGGTTGGTTGGTTCTTAATCCTGAACCCTCTGGGTAGCAACCCCTCTCGATGGTAGTGAGAGAGTGTCACCCCATGCAGGTAATAGTCAACTTCCCTCTTCTTTAACTTCACCAGATCATTATAAATTTCTGATGGTTTTTCAGGTCCAAGTACCTCATCAAATTTTTCAGTATATCTGATGGATGCTATTTCTGCCTCGCTATAGGTAAGCGTGTCAGAGATAGAGGAGAAGAGTCCTGCAGTATCAGCAAATTCCTCCATGATCCAATGTGTAAATCCCTAAAGCAATAGGAAGAGTGTGATATGAAATGCAAAAAATATCCAAAAATGCTCTACTCAATATGCTGTAGAGGAGCAAAAATAATAGTCCTGGGTGCTCAACTCATAAGAGAGTAATAGTCAGATAAGGCAGTTGGCACTCCAATAGGTGCTGTTAAGCCACAGGTGCACGTCCCATATAGAGAATGTAGTTATACGTTACCGTTCCAAGGATTGGTAAACAAGAGACAGCACTCAATGTTGAAGATCAAAGTGTATTAGTGAAAGCAAAAATACATCCAGAAACCCAACGTTTCGGTCCTACAGAATGGGACCTTCCTCAGGGGGATACAAAGGGAGAATGACACAGTTCACCACATATTTATACATCAAACACTGAAAGTCAATTAACCAATCACCATCACCCAATTAAATTAACACAAGAAACCTGCAGCTCTGATGTCATATGTTGATTAAGCTTACATAAGATACCTCCATACTGCTAATCACTCAGCTGTGTATCATCCATTGTCATGGTTATCAATGGGTGTGAGCTCTGATTGATATGGCAGGGGCAATAGGGAGAGGATATCTAAAGAATTAAGGCAGGTTGTGCCATACATAAGTGAAACATTATAAAACCAGGGACATATATATCAAACACTGAAAGTCAATTAACCAATCACCATCACTCAATTAAAATAACACAAGAAACCTGCAGCTCTGATGTCATGTGTTGATTAAGCTTACATAAGATACCTCCATACTGCTAATCACCCAGCTGTGTATTGCATCCATTGTCATGGTTACCAATGGGTCTGAGCTCTGATTGATATGTCAGGGGCAGCAGGGAGAGGGTTTTTAAAGAAGTAAAGCAGGTAGTGCCATACATAAGTGAAACATAATAAAACCAGGGACATATAGGTGTGGGGGAGTGTGGGGGAGTGGTGGGGATCATGATGGAATGTACTGACATAACTAGAGGGCAGAGCCAGACTATGTCATATGAACCATAAGTGCATATGGGAATACCACAATAAGTAGAACTTGCATGTAAACAAATGATGAATAAATATGTATAGACTTCTAACCAAGAATATACACACAGTGGTCGACAAATCACCCAAAAATCTACTCGTCGGACAAAAAAATCTACTCGCCACCTAGTACCACACGTGTGCTGCTTGGGCCAATAGGAGCTCGCCACGATGTTAAATCCACTCGCCCGGGGCGAGCAAATGTATAGGTTTGTCGAACACTGTGTATATATATGTAACGGTATTTCTGGCCCGGCCTGACCCACCCAATCTCACATTGGCCCCTGTGGTCTAACCGGTCCCCATTACAGTGTGGTAGTGTCTGGTGGTGCACCTGTTGGCAACAGGACTCCTGAGTCTCCCGAATGATGGTGTGTGGGGAGGACCCGTCCAGACAGGCAGCTGAGGTAGTGTGCTGAGTCCTACCTAGTTCCAGTGCAGCGCCTCCACCTCATCAGGGTCCCTTCGGTCACTTGGGGATGGTCCTGACGAGGAACTCCTCTGTGGTGCTCCTCTCTGTACATTCACTCCACACATGTACACGAGAGGGTTTGTGATTAAGAGCATCTTTATTGGTTGAGGTGGGCTAGCTGCCCCTCGCAGTAGTTTCTCTAGCCACTCATTGTCCCTCAGTGCTTCCCTTTGAAAGGTGTAATTCTCCTTTAATAGAGATTCCCTATCCCAGCCGGGATGTCTTTACCCTGTGCCAGGTCCCTGGACACAGTCTTCCTGTTCAGCTACTATAACATAACTCTTGCAGACTATTCAGAACTCAGATAGAACTCTGGCAGAACTCCCCAGAACTCAGATAGAACTCTGGCAGAACTAACTTTTAGACACAGTGCTGTGCCTTATGTACACTCTGGAACTGACACACCTCTGACATCACTAACCATGGAATCAGAGCATGTGACCACTCCCATCCATACACAGGGCACCCCACCAGGGTGTGAGGGCAAACCTCTATAATTACTGCTGGCATGCCCACAACTTACCAGGCCTTACTGTCAGCAGGAGAGATGACTGTAGCCATTTTACATGACCGCTACATTCTCCCCCTGGTGAATCCCATCGTCCTCGCTGGGACCTAAATTTAAATACTTTCTTCCAGGAAGCACTGTAACACATAACACATAATTGTTAACATCACAGATTGTCCATTATACAAAAAAAATGACCACAGTGACATCTCGCCAAGCCCGCCCCGACCAGCAGCCACGAGCCCGCAAAATGCCTTAGTACCCCCTAATAATAGTGGCTCGGGTCAGGTTTCTTAACCTCTCTTCCCCCCATGTCCAGGACCGTGACATGATAGTGCCTAGGCAGTCCCCTCTCGGGCCTATAGGTCACCCTGTGTTTGTGTATATTCCTCCCTATACTCCACACTCGCATCAGGTGATCTATTCTGTCCTCTGCCCTCCTTCCAGTAACGTCATTCCCTTTATTGACTAGGTACATCTCGATGGTTTCCCTAAGCCACCTTTCCCTGTTCTCTTCTATCTCCTCCATGAGGGGTTCAGGGACATAAGGGTACTCCAACCCGTGGGAAGACTTGTATCGAGCCATTATTGCCCGTTCCGCTCTACTGATCCTAATTAGGTCAGCCCTACCTGCCCTCCCAGGTAGCACCCATGACAGGGGTTCGTCAGGATCCACAGGGTCTGACAGAGTGTCGGGACCCATGGGCTCTATCTCCCTGTGCTCAATCTTATACCACCGTTCCTGCAGCTCTCTGTCTCGCTGTTCAGGGGTGAATTCTCCCTTGGCCCACCAAAAGTCAACTACATCCTCCCTTCTAATAAGGAATCGCGTACGATCCATCCAGGCCGCATAACCTTCAAAGAGGGGCGCCCACCAACGGTGTTCCTTGAACCTATGTGAATCCCCTGAGTCACTCTCTTCCGCATCCCCCCATGAAAATACCCCCGATGTCCGTACTGACCGTAGTACGGACCACCGTGAAGACCCCAGGGCCTTGTCCTCTGTTTTATTGGTCGCAGGAGGCAACCACCGGCCTACCGCGGCCTTGCCTAATTCTCCCCCTCCCTGAGAAATGCCCTCCGTAGCGCAACTGCGCTGTCTTTCCCCAGTCCGTCTCTCCTCCCCCCCCAAAGGTATGTCCACAAGTTCCAGACTAGGCGGGGACCCCGGGGAACATGTGATGGGGGCAGAGGTTTTACCTAGGGCGTGGGGTTGGGCGTAGGGGCAAGATGGGATACGCCACGGGACTACGACCCGTTCCCGGCTGTCCATGGACTGCTCCAAGGAGGATAGCTCACCCTCATCCGTCTGCGGTTCTCCCATCCAGCTCTTGGGCCTTTGAGGTGATCGGGGACCTTCACCCGATTGCCGAAGCGTTGCTGCATCTTTCCCGTCTGTTCCGTTGTCGCTACCGGAAATGATGTCCTCGCCGGAACCGGAAGCGCCGCCATCTTGGGTTGGACCCCCATGCGGGATCTCTTCCTCGATGACGACATCCGGAAGCTCCGCCGTCGTCTCCACCGGAAGTGGTATCTCCTCCGCACGTGCGTTTTGGGCCTGGCACGGCCTTGTTTCCGCTGCACCGTCTACCGGAGCAAGGTAAGTGAGTGGCTTTTTCTTACCATCCGCAGGGGTGTAGGCGTCTCTCGTCCGTCACCACCATGTCCTGAAGCGGAGGGACTCCGTCTCTCGGCTCACCGATCTGCGGGGGACGCCCTGCTTTCCAGGCTGCTACTCACACTACGGGGTGTCGTCCTCCCCGGTTCTGTCCTGGGCCTCGATTTCACCTCCGCTAGCTCGCGGAGATCCTCATCCGAGTAATCCCCCTTCCCTGACTTAGGGGTCACCGATCGGGGCGATAGTCTTTTCTCAGTGCGGTCGGGGAGTGACCCGACCGTCTCTGTTGCTGCTGCTGACCCAGCCGATTTTACCGACTCCAGTGCCCTTTCTCCGGGACTTGCACGATTGATCCACAGTGCACCAGGGGACTCGGCGGAGCGCCTAGCCGTATCCCCCGGGGGGTCAGCAGATTGGATCGGAATGAACGTCGGCATTGGCCATAAGTATAATGTCCTGTGGGCAGCGTGTCGCCGTATTAACAATGCCTCCGGGCAGCCCGCATTGTAGGCAGAGCCCGACCACCGTCTCGGTGTTAGCCACCCTGACTACCAGTACCCCGCCGGGTACCGAGTAGGGCTGGGTGGAGACCATAGTTCCCACTGTGGAGGAGCAGGCCATTCTTTTGGTAGGGACCACTTTTAGTATGGGTCTCTCCAGGTCAGTGGTTCCTCGCAACTGACCGGTAGAAGCTTCTGGGCCAGCCACTTCCTGCTTCGGCTCCTCCTTCCGCTGGCATAGCTGGAACCCGCCCCCAGGGGTTGCAATTATGGGCGGATCCCACAGGGGAATAGCATGCCCCTTAATTAAGGCCGCGCCTTTCTCAGTCCTGGTGGGCGCGGTCTGCGTTTTCGCGCCAATTTCCTCATCAGAGTGGGATTCTTGGGCTGCGGCTAGTTCCCGCCTTCTCCTAGCTGCTGCTTTTCGTGCAAAATATCCCTCCTTTTTGCACGTTACCTCCGCGGCCGGAACTACTTCTTGTAGTGGCGCTGTCTGGATATCAGTCCCTGGGCCCAGTGGGTGCATTCCCACAGGCCATAATTGAAAGTCACTCCCCCTGGTGGAAATCAGGGGAGGGTCCCATAGACTAAGCGGTTGACTCAGCACAGGGGCCGAGTGAGTCACTGTCCATGACGGCGCAGCCATAGCTTTCGCGCCATACCCCCCATCAGGGCGGGGCTCTGCTGTTCGCGCCATTCCCGGCCAGCTTTTTGCAAGTTCTGTATCAGCCATTTTCTCTGCGACTGGCCCATGCGGTCTCCCTAGCAAGCGGGAACCGCCATTTTGGTTGGCTTTTAAGCCCGAAATGTCAGTTTGTTTGCTCTCCTCGCGGGGTTCCCCCCCAGTTATCACAATGTCTTCACACTCTTCAAGGGTGGCCCCTCGGTGTCCCAGACAGGACAAAAACGGGGCAGCCACAGCCTTCGCTCCACTCCAGAGCAGATTAGTTAAAGACAGCTCAGCGACAGTTTGCTCTTCAGTGGGGCGCACGCCACGGGTGCCTTCCCCATCAGCCTCTAGGCGCCATTTTGGGCTCTCCGCACCACGCGGATCCTCCATTCCTTGGGTTGTCACGCTCTCATACCAATTATCGTACATGGGGCTCCGCTCTGCGGGGCAGCCACCACACCAGTACAATAAAGATTGCTCAGATGCACCACCACATGTGTACCTGATCTAGGCTGGACTCATGTTGCACTACCTCAGGCTAGGCTCACTCTCTCAGTGTCTGCTGTAACTCCTTCCTCCCAGTCTGTGCTCCCTATGGTAAGTGTCTGGAATGGGCTAGAGTACTCTGGCTCTGCCATGCAGTACTTGGGGCGTCTACCTCTCTTGGTCAGCCTAGCGCAGACCCTCTCCAGGATTCCTGACCACGTTAACAGGCTATCCCTTCTGGCGTCCTACCAACTAGCACTACCTCAAAGTGACTCGGTCAGCTATTGCCCGGCTCCAGACCCCTCACTCCTTTCAGGCCCCTAGGTCATCCCTGCGAACTGACAATACCCCGTCAGCCCCTTGACCACCCCTAGGTTTGTCCCTACGCAGCACAGAGTGGCAGCAGACGCTCTCCCTGTTTCCCAGTGTGCCTAGCTAGAGCCTGTCCTGATGACAGATCTGATCTCAGCAGCTCGCCTCCACCTCATCAGGGTCCCTTCAGTCACTTGGGGATGGTCCTGACGAGGAACTCCTCTGTGGTGCTCCTCTCTGTACATTCACTCCACACATGTACACGAGAGGGTTTGTGATTAAGAGCATCTTTATTGGTTGAGGTGGGCTAGCTGCCCCTCGCAGTAGTTTCTCTAGCCACTCATTGTCCCTCAGTGCTTCCCTTTGAAAGGTGTAATTCTCCTTTAATAGGGATTCCCTATCCCAGCCGGGATGTCTTTACCCTGTGCCAGGTCCCTGGACACAGTCTTCCTGTTCAGCTACTATAACATAACTCTTGCAGACTATTCAGAACTCAGATAGAACTCTGGCAGAACTCCCCAGAACTCAGATAGAACTCTGGCAGAACTAACTTTTAGACACAGTGCTGTGCCTTATGTACACTCTGGAACTGACACACCTCTGACATCACTAACCATGGAATCAGAGCATGTGACCACTCCCATCCATACACAGGGCACCCCACCAGGGTGTGAGGGCAAACCTCCATAATTACTGCTGGCATGCCCACAACTTACCAGGCCTTACTGTCAGCAGGAGAGATGACTGTAGCCATTTTACATGACCGCTATATATATATATATATATATATATATATATATATATATATATATATATATATATATATATATATATGCAAAACAAGAAAAAACACAAAAGCGCACCAAGATGAGAGATAGATAATGTATTAGCAACAAATAATAAAATTAGTAACTTACATATAAAATTTCTTTAATAATCCCCGATTCTGGTGTCTATCACAGGAGTAGGGCATCACATAGGAAGTATGAAGGATAATCTCAGTTCTGAGAGATCAGACCCGCGCGCTGGGGCTGTCTCTGTTCACTCTCCTGTCCTCCACGTGTGGTAGCGTGGTGCGGAGTGTAGCACACATGTGCAGGAACCGGGGCCTTCAATAGGTGTCCTTAGGATGCCTGTCCGTTTTTGATAGCATAGAAACGATCGGAAATAAGCAGGAACGGTACACTTGAGTGTGTGCTGGTGGTGGGTAGTAAAACCGCCAGCCACAACTACCCACCACCAGCACACACTCAAGTGTACCGTTCCTGCTTATTTCCGATCGTTTCTATGCTATGCTATCAAAAACGGACAGGCATCCTAAGGACACCTATTGAAGGCCCCGGTTCCTGCACATGTGTGCTACACTCCGCACCACGCTACCACACGTGGAGGACAGGAGAGTGAACAGAGACAGCCCCAGCGCGCGGGTCTGATCTCTCAGAACTGAGATTATCCTTCATACTTCCTATGTGATGCCCTACTCCTGTGATAGACACCAGAATCGGGGATTATTAAAGAAATTTTATATGTAAGTTACTAATTTTATTATTTGTTGCTAATACATTATCTATCTCTCATCTTGGTGCGCTTTTGTGTTTTTTCTTGTTTTGCTGATATTGGTATCACCATCGGGGTTCCGGTGGAGACCACATTTGGAGGTGGGGGAGACACCTCATAAACACAGAAGCAGCAAGAGAACTGAGAGGGACCAACACTCCAAGTTTAAAGAGCCAGAGCGCGGACTGAACTTTTCATATATATATATATATATATATATATATATATATATATGTATATATGTATATGTAGAGGTATCAGTACCGTGTTAGCCGAGCTTCAATAATCAAAAAATAAATAGATGATACCGTTCTGTGGCTAACGAAATGCTTTTATTTGTGCGAGCTTTCGAGATACACTGATCTCTTCTTCCGGCGATGTTACAATGAATGAAGCAAAAGGTTACTTAAAAAACATTGTCTCTTGGAATGTTATCTGTGCTGTTCCTTCCCCCCGGTGTGGATGAGATTTATGGCTAGAGGTGTCAAAAGGTAATGAAAGCAAGTGAGGAAAGAGTGTGTATGTGTATCAGTGTGAATAAAAATGAATGGGGAGCCCACAGTATATACAGTGCTTTACACAAGGTGTGTGTGGAGTGGGAGTGGATATACATGGTGTGGGTGGGTGTGGAAATGTGAGAGTTTGTAGCACAACTAAAAGTGTGTGTGGATACTTAGTGGTCCCTATTGGTGTATAGGGATGGAAAAACAAGGAGTATTAGTATGTGTGAGAGACAGCTGTGTGTGCATACATATAGCACAGTGTGTACAGACATGGTCTTTAGCGCTCATGGGACGAGAGTTCACTAGTGTCAGTAATGACTCATAAAATTTCGATCTCTGTTTAGGCCACTGCTAAGTGTCCCGAACAGTTGCATAACTGTTTCACTAAATGGCAGAGAGTGAGGCAGAAGAGGACCAAAGATGCAAAGTTCTGTGGGAACGCTCATGTGACCAGGCAGTCACTAGATGCAATTGGTGCACTGCTAGAGAGAGGGCAGGGCTCAAAAAGGGATGTGCCAAAGTCTGTTTCAGAAGAGGAAGGGGATGTGACTTTGTATATGGTTGTTATAGAAATAAAAAATGCTTGTTACATTATAATACATTAAAAATATAATTCAGAGTTGTTTTAAAAAAAATGCTGCAAGTATCTTCTCATAGAATAGAACTGATTTATTTAAAAAAAAAAACACACATGTAGGATATTGCTTGTCTGCAGCTTTAAATGACTTGAAACAGACTTTATTAAGGTATAAAGAAACCACACTGTATGGGTTAAGGATGGAATTTGTTTAGAATTTTAGTGGCTGTGTTAATTGTGTACTGAGGTAGGACAATTGCTGGTTATGATGACTCTTAATGGACACATACATTGTTCATTTGATACAGTGTGTATATATATATATCGATGTACACGAGCATTCTGCAAGAGTACAATATTGGGAGGACTTGATAGCATGCATATAAGATACGTCTATGAAGAACGATTATGCTTGCGCTTGACATGTAAAAAGGGAATGGAATACAAAGGAGAAGTAGGATATAAGGCGAGGAACTGAGGGCCTAATGATCCTTATACGCCATCTATTTATGTGTGTGAATTTCTATGTTTGTGTAAATGCAAATTCTGAGTCTGCGATTTCTCTGTGCTAATCTTACATTTTGGTGCAAGCTGTTTTATGTTAAAACCTTTTGACTCATTACTGTTACTCATGACTGTTTTTCAGTTTAAATATAAAACATCACTCTGTGTTTTGAGTTCACAGGTGAACCACAGAGATTTCTGCGAGGAAGATATGTGTACAGTAGCGAAAGTTGCATTGTAAGGCCTTCACTTGTAGAAAGGGGGCACAGTCCTCACCAGCAGAAGTGATGATATTTGGGAGATCAACATCCTTAACTGGTTTTCTGCCACTGGGGCATTGCATTGCAGACCTCCCTGACTATAATAATAATAATAATAATAGCATGTTCTTGTATAGCGCTGCTAATTGTACGTAGCGCTTTACAGAGACATTTTGCAGGCACAGGTCCCTGCCCCGTGGAGCTTACAATCTATGTTTTTGGTGCCGGAGGCACAGGGAGATAAAGTGACTTACCCAAGGTCACAAGGAGCCGACACCGGGAATTGAACCAGGCTCCCCTGCAACAATCTCAGTGTCAATCAGTGTCTTTACTCACTGAACCACTCCCTCTCCCTATGAGGGGTAAACACATTGACCCCTCCCCTCCCCCCAATAGGACAGGGTTTCAGGATATCCCAGCTTAAGCACAGGTGGCTCAGTCAAAGACTGAGCCTCTTATTGAAAGGTATATGAAGAAAAGGAAATCATACAAAATAGTGCAACACAGTACAACACAAAAATTAAAGAAACCAGTAAACGAGCGTCAGACGCACTCACACATTCCAGGTACTTTTCAGCATTAGGGAATCAGACCCAGCAATAGATGTTCATATGATGATATATACAAGGATCAGGATATTCCTCCGGGGCGTTTAAACATGAAAAAGATGAAATGCTAACATAGCGTAATTCCATAAAATACTTTATATAAATGGAAAGATAAAATCAATGCACTCACAAACTGTGCATCCATTAAGACTGTTATGAGCTCAGAGGTTCCAGCAACGTGGTTACAAACAATTCCCCAGCTCGACCGTCTTCCACGTGGGATCCGCAAATTCCGTCTCTGGTCACAATCAGGTGATGAAGTTTCCAGCTGGACAATCTTCTCTGTGGCTCAACAACAGGGACTCGATTGTTCAGCTGGAATCTTCATCACCTGATTGTGACCAGAGACGGAGTTTGCGGATTCCACATGGAAGACGGTCTAGCTAGGGAATTGTTTGTACCCAAGTTGCTGGAACCTGTGAGCTCATAACAGTCTTAATGGATGCACAGTTTGTGAGTGCATTGATTTTATCTTTCCATTTATATAAAGTATTTTATAGAATTACGTTATGTTAGCATTTCATCTTTTTCATGTTTAAACGCCCCGGAGGAATATCCTGATCCCTGTATATATCATCATATGAACATCTATTGCTGGGTCTGATTCCCTAATGCTGAAAAGTGCCTGGAATGTGTGAGTGCGTCTGACGCTGGTTTACTGGTTTCTTTAATTTTGTGTTATACTGTGTTACACTATTTTGTGGGATTTCCTTTTTTCATATACCTTTTGAGAGCTGCGCTCCTGCTCTGTTCTTTGATAAATCTGGTGCCATTTTTTTTGCTCCAGTTTTATCCCAATACTACAGCTGCAAGACTAAATATCCCCCATTGAGTCCCCATATTCCGTTTGCGTCTGTGTATTAATCTGAATCGCTCCACTTCCGGATATGTCTGTTTCTGCCTGCGGCGAGATGAGGTTTATGGAGCAAGTGGGAGGAGTTAGGCCGGAGTTATATTTGCATATTGGCGCAGGTCTGTGTATTTAAAAATGTGCGACTTGTGTTACTTTTGTTGCTGGTTTTCAGTGTTGGTTTTCTCCATCACGTTAAATGTGGCGTAAGTCTTTATTTTTTCGTTATTAAACAGCATGCACCAAATTCTAAAATAGAATAAATGTTGCCTTTCTGAGAGGAAAAAAAACAATATTTTTATGCAACTATGTCATTTTTTTAACTTATATTTTTACTGATTTTTACAAATTATAATTAGGGACGATGGGAAAGGGGTACAAAAAATAAAGAGGGATGGAGGGGGGGAAGGGTAAATTTCCAAACTTTCTCCAATCATGGTACTTACAGTAATACTTTATTATAAATACCGTAACATCTTAACTCTATACCCGCTGCATCCACACAAAAATTGTTGTGTCTGTCCCGAGTTAAACTGGTGACTAAGTTTCTCTACACATGCACCCTTTGATGCATAGAAGTCTGTATGTTAGTGTTTTTTAATATTTCATTGTTTGTATTTTAAACGATGTAACAAAACATTTGTATTTTAAATGTAGTAAAATGAAAGCAGCAATCCTGCACTCCTTTTATTTTTGTCCTTTTAAATAGGATTGATTTAAATAGGATTAATGTCAGCTCCGGGGACCCCCTTTCTCCCGAGATACTTACCTGTTTAAGGGTAAGGGATACTTACCTGTCTAAGCCCGGCTTGGCTGTGTGTGGGGAACATAGCGCGGGCCAATAGGAAGCCGTGACGTCATCCCTTGCGGCTTCCTACTGGCTCTCGTGACGAGGACCTTTAAATCTTAGGTGCTGCTACCGCCACCCATTAGAGAGGTAAGTATTTCAAGGAGCAGGGAGTCCCTGGAGCTGAAATCAGCACGGTTCATCTCTGGAGATCCCCTGCTTCCCATCTATAATAAAAAAATATCTAATTTTTTTTAAAACACATCTTTTGCTCCTTTTTAAGCGATTTTTTTTTTTTTTTTTTTAAAGCATATGGATTCACATTTATCAACTCATCTGTTGTCTATGGACTGATCAAATTTCACATTGGTAAACTTTCTGAAACTATCCATTCAATACCACTTCATTATTATTTTACAAGGATATATCTAAAAATCAGTCAGTCATTTATAGATATAAAGTACATTTTAGCCTATACAATGGTAAAATCAATATGGTCACTACTTCTAGGTAACCAAAGCAGAACACATATGCCTGTGTCTTGTTATCCACAGGAAAAAGCAGGATGGAAACACCTACTGTATGTCTGAGTTTCACACGGGCCAATTTTTCTATCCCAGCCTGTCAGTAACTCTAAAGAAAAAAGACAGGCTTGTTTTTGAAAACAATTGCTACAAGAGATACAGCACGCTCTATTTTTAGGCGTTAACAAAAACAAGTAGGCGGGAATTCTGCCTTAACGTTGGCTTCCTGATATACAGCATAACTGATTAACATGTTGATAATAGAGATTTAGGGGACTGTACTTTACTGGGCGATTTGGTAAACGTTTGGAAAGATAGAAATGTTCAATGGAAATGCACAGGTGTAGCGTTATGAGAGAGAGCTTTGTATTAAACCATTGTCATTATAATTCTGCAACTCACTTTTCTCTTGTGGGATTTTGGTCATGTTTTAATACATTTCTGGTGACATTTAGTCGCTGTCACTGAGAGGCAATTGTAATATTACAGTAGTTTGGATTATGTTGCAGAAAGCAGGTCTTGACAGCACTTACCCTCTTTTACTTCGAGCATTTGATGACATTATTTGGACTCTTTCCCCATGAGCAGGTTGTGACATAATTTGGTCTTTTAACAAGCAAGGGCTACTGACATTACTGGTGGTAGGGAAGCAAAACGGGCAAAGCCTGCATTGTATATTACAACAATAGTAGCGCATTCCAAATCCAAAAAAAACAATTACTAATAAAGTAAAAAGTAAGAATAGTATGGGTGCAATCCCCCAAGGAAAGCCAGACATGTAAAATCAATGGATAAAATAACCCCAGTGTCCAGACTCTCTTCATTTTCTGATTGGAGGTATTTTGCCCATTGAGTTTGTTGTTAAACTCCTGCTTTGTAAACATGGCATAGATTCATTTTTATTTCATAGTAGTGACTAAATGAAGAAAACATTGTCATTATACAATGCAGTGTTTCTCAACCAGGGTGCCAAGGGCACAGGGGGGGAAACTCAGCTGGCTGCTCAGTGGGCTCGCCCCTCGCTACCTGGAGATGCAGAGGCTGCGATCCACCTCTCCTCTCTCAGCTCGGAACAGGTGAGAGGGTAACCTCGCTATCTCCAGACAGCACAGGATGCATGCGCTGAGCAGCTGACATATGAGGTGAGAGCAGGGCCTGTGCAAGGGTATTTGGCGCCCTAGGCTAAACTTCAGCCTTTCCCCACCCCGCACACACACAATTAATATCCACATGTTTTTTTCTATCCAACTGAAAAAATGTAAATGTTATACCTAATAGATTTTTTTCTAACATTCATACACTCCTCCCCTCATTCTATCTCTCCCCCCTCCCTCATCCTCTCTCTCCCCCTCCCTCATTCTCCCTCTCCCCCTCCCTCTCATTACCCCCCCTCTCACTGTCACTCTCTCCCTGTCATTCTCTCCCAACCCCCTTCTCCTTGTCCTTCTCTCTCCCCCAGACACACACACACACACACACACACACACATACACACACATACACACATACATACTCCCTCACCTCTGTCCGGTCCATGCTGTTTCCTCCTCTGCTTGGCCCCGCCTCCAGGCTTCTTACACGTCCTCCTGATTGACTGCTGCTACGTAATGGAGCCAGTCCGTAAACTGCCCAGCCCCTTAGCAACTGCTCTGCTCTTTCCCTGCTCTGGGAGATCAGGGAAATCCCTGCACTAAGCAAACTATGCATCTGCCGACTCCCAAATTCTGCCGCCCTAGGCAGCCGCCTAGTTGGCCTAATGGTAACACCGGACCTGGGTGAGAGGGAAGAGCGAAGTAGTGAGGGCTTTGTGTGGGGAGGAGAGTGATGTGTGTATGTGTGTGGAGGCGGTTGTGATAGCTTTGCATGGGGTGAGGGGGGATGTGGTGTAAGAGGAGGTGGGCGAATGTGGTGTTTATGATTCAGAAAAAGGGTGAGTGTGCAGTGTGAGAAGGAGGGATACATGTGTAGAGTGTGTTGAGTAAAGGGGTTAGAATAATGTGTAAGGGTGAATGGCGTGTGTAAGAAAACGGTCGGTTTAGCTGGGGGATGTGGTGTGTTTGTGAAATGGAAGGTGTGTTGCCTGGAAGTAAGGAGGGCATCATCGAGGTCTGTCCGAGATTTAAAAAATCAGGGGTGCCCGAGATTTTAAAAAAAAAAAGAAAAAAAGTTGAGAACCACTGTAGTAATTAATGTTATGCTGTAATCTCCCTGCCCCATAACTGTGGAACATCATAGCAAAGTTACAAATATCTCCCAAGAAAAACACCAAGAAAAGCAGAATTCAAACATGTTTTTAATGTTGTAGAAAATAATTGATACACATGGGTTTCACTATAAATAAATCAGTGGATTTAACTGTGGTGAGAACTGCCATCAGTATATTTTCCAGCTGGCAACGTCCGCATGAGCTGTATAATTTGTGCGCTTCATTCTGAAACCTTAAACTTACTTCAGCCCAGCTGGTATTTTCTGCCTTGACCCGTACATTTGCCTGCTCATTGAAATCTCTGAACATTTCCTTTGGTGTGTGTGTGAATGTGAGTGTGACTGAATATAAGAACAACATGTCCCGACTCATCCCCACTATGCCCAAAAAAAACACGTCCGTAGATTTAAACTTTTATCACAAAATCAACCATTTTGCAAAACGTCTTATTATCTGAAAGTGAAATGTGGTAAGGATCTTCCAGCGCATTTATTACAATTATGTACTGGATGCCATATACTCAGAACAAGAAAAGATAACAATAGTGGTGTGTAGTAAAAGGTTTAGAAAGATGACTCAGGGCTCTATGGATTTTTAACTACAGGCATACCCCGCATTAACGTACGCAATGGGTCCAGAGCATGTATGTAAAGCGAAAATGTACTTAAAGTGAAGCACTACCTTTTTTCCACTTATCGATGCATGTACTGTACTGCAATCATCATATACGTGCATAACTGATGTAAATAACGCATTTGTAACAGGCTCTATAGTCTCCCCGCTGGCGCACAGCTTCGGTACAGGTAGGGAGCTGGTATTGCTGCTCAGGACGTGCTGACAGGCGCATGCGCGAGCTGCCATTTACCTATTGGGCGATATGTCCTTACTCGCGAATGTACTTAAAGTGAGTGTCCTTAAACCGGGGTATGCCTGTAATTTATTCAGTCAGAATATACTAGTCACACTTGAAAAAGGCTGCTGTGACGGCCGAAATGTCAAAATTCTGACTGAATAAATTAGTTAAAAATCTGTAGTGCCCAGAGTCCTCTCCCTATGCATTTACTCTGGATCCTTGACAGGTATTCCCTGAACCAGGATCACCGGTAACCGTATATATTTGTGTTATGATTATACTCTGGTGTGCAGAATAGAACCTACATTGTGCAGTTAAAGGTTAACAGGGCCACTGTCAATGTAGGAAATGTTTAATATGGCCTCACATATGAGGATGCAAAATTAATGTCATCAGCATGATGTACGTCTCAGCAACAAAAAAATAATGGCCAATATTTATTTGAATGGAGCATACAGTGTCTTCTGGCTCTGGAAGTTGTTTCATGCAGAATATGCTGTGTAGCGGTGGTCAGTTTATACTTGCAGCTTGTCTTTCAGGTGACCATCTCCGTGAAAGAACCGATTGCATTCTTTCAGGATCTCAGACAGGGACCATGGAGCCCTTCCTATGTTCTGCACTGAAATCAAATCCATTGCTTGTGCTGCCCAGCCTTCTAACGGTGGGTGATGGGTGGAATTCAAGATGATAGCGTGAAGTTTTTTTTATGGACAACTTGCATTTCCGCACTGATTTTAAAGTTATCTTGCTGTACATCCTCGTATTCCTGTAATGCAGGGATGCGCAAACTTTTAAGTCTGCGCCCCCCCGCCTGCTCCCCCCGACTGCTGGCGTCCCCCTGCCTGCTCCTCTCTTACCCTTTGTTTGGTGTCATCTGACGTTATGATGTGACGTCACGATGTCATGTGATGTCGCGTTGCCATGGCGTCATGTGGCCCCGTAGCATCAAATGCCATGGCAACGCGTCACCAGAAGCTGCCGGAGACAAGGTAAGGAAACTTACAGAGGCCTCAAGCGCTCTCCCCCGACATTTAATTTAAATGCTTTGGGAACGAGTGCAGTGCCCATGTAAGCATCGCTTCCCCCCCAGAAAAATTGGGGGCTTGCCCCCCAGTTTGCGCACCCTTGCTCTAATGTGATATGCTGGTTTAGTAATTTTGACGGAATTACATTTCCAACAATCCAGCTAAAATGTAACAGGTCGCTGGTTCAGTAACATTGCACATATATGGCAGTTGTATGTGCATCAGCTTTCTTCTGCAATGTATGCCTGCTCAGAGTAGTACTAGGATCTGCCAAGGTCATTGAAAGGACATCTTCTTCCCCCTCTGAGCTTGAATGGTTTTCCCTCATTGCATGTATACTAGATTTCTTTCTGTTTTCTGGGGCATTGGGACACAAAGTGGTTTGGTTTTCCACAACCCTGACACCTTTGTCCATAGGCTAGACATTTTGCTTTCTGTATGTCTTGTCTTCCTCTGGCCCCTGGGACCTACACACTCTGTTTGTTCTTGCTTCCTTGAATCCTCCATGCTGACTGTATACTTCTCCTTACCCAGCAGCAGCGATTGTCTGGATTCCCTCCTTGGACAATTCATCTGCTTTAGCTATTTGAAGACATTTCTCTAGAGCTGGGATGGGCTAAAGGGGCCGTGACATTTTCTAAGAGGGTTGCCGACACACAACATTGCATTCGATTGCGGGGGGAGAGCACTGGGCCTCTAACTGCCTCTCCTGCTTCTCCTGTCCATCATCTTCTGAGAGGGACGACATGACACCATGACAACGCGACGTCCAATGGCGACGCGATATTGCATTGCCATGACAACATCACGTTGCGACCTCGTAGAGAGGAGATGCTGGAGAGCAGGTTAGAGGGCAGGGTGGGCACGACTTAAAAGGTTTTCACACCCCTGCTCTAGAGCAAGATCATCTTCGCTTCCTCAGTTTAGGATCCAACGTCTCAGACATTCTGTCTCTCTCGAATGATATCCCCAAAATTGCAGGTGACAAGTAGTGTTTATAGCTTTGTGGCATACAGATCTTTGCCCTCCCCATGGCCTAGGTTTCAGATGAAATAATAATCTCTCTCTAAAGTCTCATTCTTGTGAATGTCATAATACTCAAAGACCTTGATAATCTCCCCTCATGTGGCCTGCTCTTGTGGTACGAGAGTAGCATTAACTTCTCTGCCCTTCTCCCCGATGGTAAAATAGTTTCTCATCTCTGCCTCCCATGGTGAGCTCTGTGTATAAGCTCAGTTCTCGTTTCCACTGTTTCCATGACCACAGATTTTCCAGCAGAGACCAGGAGGACACGACTGTAGGTTTGTCACTGTCAAAATGTTTCGTGAAGAGTATGATATTTAGTAAGGGAGGGGACTCCATGCTTGCTTTAGTAACTAACTCTTTATTGCGTGAGGCTCTTACGTACTTAAAGGTGCCACCTAATTTTTTTTAGCCACCATTTTTTACAGGAACCAAAGATCCCACTAAACTAAACACAATTATTTTCAGTTGTAGGGATCCCCCGGTCCCAGACACACGTACCAGTGAAGTTACTGGGTTTAAATCTCATTCAGAGTAAACAAAGGGCTGAAAGAGCGGCTCAGTGAGTAAAGACACTGACTGACACTGAGTTTGAAGCAGGGGAACCTGGTTCAATTCCCAGTGTCGGCTCCTTGTGACCTTGGGCAAGTTACTTTATCTCCCTGTGCCTCAGGCACCAAATACAGATTGTGAGCTCTACGGGACAGTGACTTGTCTGCAAAATTTCTCTGTAAAGTGCTACGTAAAACTAGCAGCGCTATACAAAAACAAACAAACAATAATAAAATAACTAAATAATAACAAAATGGCTGCCAAATTGGAAGTCACATCATAATTTGTGACTTCCTCTTGGATGTCCATTTAAATCCCCTTTTAAAAAAAACAGAGAGTAATGTAGCTACCTTCACCAGTAACTCTCTCGTTAACCAGGGGGACCCCGAAACTGAAAAGTGTGTTCAGCACTGGAGGACCCCCACCCATCCCCCAATTCAAATTCTGTTAAAAAATAATAATTAATATTATTATTTGTAAGGATGGATTGCTCCTTTAACCCACAGATAATGGTGCCTTCCTTTATCTCCAGAGTTCCCTCTCCAAACTGTTCCTTCTACAACTCCCTGTTGGCTCCTTTCAGAGTTTTTACAGGAGGTGTGTTATGGCATAAGTCCAATTAGTAAATATGGGCTAAAATATCTTGAGATGGAGCAGTATTCAACCCATTGAAAAATATATACAGTATATTTCAGAAATAGTAAACGTATGACTGACTTGTTAAAGGATGCAAAATAAAACACATTGGCCCAGATACATCAAGCAGTGGTAAGGAAAACGGGAGATGTTATCTCCAACTAGCATTCAAGTTGACCAAAAATGTACAAGTGTTTGCATATAACACCTCCAGTTTTCCTTACCACTATGTGATGTATCTGGGCCGCTGTGTCCAGATGTGGGTCCTAATCCACTTGGGTCCCTATTCAATACCCTGTGAAGCCGCTGCTCTGCATTAGCATGCTCTGAGCTTTATTCATTGGAATGCAGCTCAGAGCTACCCTGACATGAAGAAATGGCTGCACTGCCTATTAAATAGAGGCCCATAGTGAATACCACTGGGATAACTCCTAATGTGTCTGTAAACCTCCCAACTTAATTTTTGGGTCTAATTTAGCCTTATGTTGTCATTGACCAGTTGCACTTATTCCTGTTGCTTGTAAAGTACATTATTGTAATGTTGTAAGGTGCTGTGCACATGGTTGGCGCTATATACATCTAAAATTATACATTCATCCATATATCCATAACTAACAATTAGCATAATTTGAAGATAATGTATAAAATTGCTGCAGGTCTTGATGTAGATAAAGAGCAATAGTAAGGACCATTTGACATTGATGCTTCAACAGAAGAACACATGCAGGAAAGTAGAGGATTAAGCACGGTTGATGGTACACAGTTTGTTTCTGAATAATACTAAAATAGGGGATTTTCAACCTAAATGTATTTTGAATGAAAATAATAGACATGTGGTAAATAGTCCTATAGTGCCGGAAGTTGCCTCGTGAAATACCACTGCTTAGTAAATATGGCCCTTCATCTGTGAAAGTGTAGCTTGTATAATGGGAATCTTGGTGTTGATCACGAATTTGAGTTATTTATCAAAATCTCCCATCTTAAACGCAGGGGCAATACTGGTGCAAAGATCTTTTTCTCTTGGATATATCTGAGGTTCTGTTCTGCAGTTGGGAGATTCATGTAAATAGCTTCTTTGTTGTTAGATCCCAGGCCGGTGCCACACGAATGGCCGAGGTCGTTAGGCAGATGGGAAGACACCCGCCTGTCCCTATTATTCTGTAACCTTATTCAACTTCTCTAAATAAAAATATAAATAAAAAAATGTTCACACCAACATTTCTAACATTATTCACTATTCCAACTTGTCCTAACACTGTTTTTAATTACAAAACTTTCTATTTCCTTATTTGCCAACGTTAAGGGCTAATGCTCCCACGCACTATATCAAGGTTATTTCTCTTCTCATGGCCAAAGATATTACTGTCCTTTTTTTCTTTGCAGTTTTATTGATAAGACAGCTCATTTGTACTACTAAAACCTCTGACTAATAGCAGTTCTTTAAAAGGCTGACTATTTGTTTTGGCCTCGGGCCTGTGTTATTATTTTTTTTATCATTCCATGGAGAGATATTACTAGCTTTCATAAAGTGAACTCTCCTGTATATGCTGACTGTTTGTAATTTGAGTATCTTTTAAAGGTTCATGCTAGGCCTGACATAGCGCTGTCTGATTGCCTGGGAGATATGAAGTCCTCAAAGGCTTGCAAATGCTCTCAACTGAAAGCGAAGACTGAAGAGGTTTTAATGTTTGTGGCGCCCTTTTGAAGTGGCCATCAATGTGCCCTTAATTGTAGAATATACCCTTTCACCTCTGCTTTGCTGCAGTTCTGATGCTCAAAGAGCATAAAAGTGTAATCCCGCTAAAGTTGATATTGACATGTACAGTAGTGTGGTACAAGGTACATTTTAATTTTTTAACGGATACCCAGTTACCCAGACGGCACTTACCTGCAGGGACGGAAGACCGGTGAGGAAGACAGCGGCGACATCTGCGACCAGCAGCAGACATCCTGTGGCGGTGGCAGCAGCTGAAGGTCTTGTTCAGCCGGCGGGAGCAGCAGGAACAGAGCACACAGCTGATGCCTGTGTGAGCCGGAGAAGCATGTGACCGGAGCAGGATCGTTCCTATTGGACAGCTGGGGAGGAGCCAGCTGTCCAATAGGAATGCTCTTGCTCTGGGCACATGCTTCCCCAGTTCACACAGGCATCAGCTGTGTGCTCTGTTCGTGCTGCTCCCGCCGGCTGAACAAGACCTTCAGCTGCTGCCACCGCCACAGGATGTCTGCTGCTGGTCGCAGATGTCGCCGCTGTCTTCCTCACAGGTCTTCTGTCGCCGGCTGCAGGTAAGTAAGTGTTTAACTATTTTCAGCTGCCCTGAAATTACCCGGTGCCGGTCCCAGCCCCCTGCTGCCGGGTCAGGGTAATTTCCGGGTAGCTAAAAAAGTGCCGGGTAAGCAGGATACCGGGTATTTTTCGTGTACCCGGTACATCACTAATGTACAGCAAATAAAAATATCACTTGTGACCTTTACATGTTTCAGACAGGTCTGCAGTCCTGCCTTTCCCCATTATCTCTTAGCATGCAATGCTTCCACTGCAGCCAGTGATTCTGGGAAATGACAAGCAAATGAGCACACACTGTCACCTTCTGCTTCAAAACCATTTTGACATGGACCCCCTATAAACATATGCCTGCCACTTTACACAGCTTTTCAGCACAGTCTGGGTTAAAGAATTGCACAGCCAGTAAACCTACTCACAGTCAGCTCATTCAACCTTTTTGGTCTCATCAGGGTCAGGCTAGTTATACTGGCTTTACTATATTGACATGTAGGAAGATTACTTTTCAAGGAACTGCAGAACCTACGTTTTTATTATTATTATTAGTCAGTGACTGCATTTTGTTACCCCCGCAGCCTTCATATATCCGCTTGCCTCCCTTCCTCATTCTTCAGCACTTTCCCACAGATTATTCCTCCTTCCCTAGGCCTCGTTTATCAACAGGGAGAAGAAATACCCAATCCACATCAAATGAAGTTTATTCATGTGTAGCCCCCTGTAAACAGCACGGGCTATACCTATCTTCCTCCTACTGTGGTAAGTCCTGTTAAGGGCAGGCACCAGTAGTTATCATGGGTTTTCCCCCTTCCTAGCCCTGCCCTGAGTGGTAGACGTAGGCCCCTGACTCTGCTGCAGGCACGAGGCAGAGGGGAGGCTCTGCTGACATCATATGGGGTGGGGCTGACTATATTTAGCAGCCGCTCTTGTAAGTGACGAGTCTGTTAGTCCTGGGCTAGTTCGATGCCTGTTCTGTCCGAGGAGTTGGAGGAGACAGTGCGGTCTCACCGTTGCTGTCGTGTAGGAGCAAAGAGAGGAGTGGAGAGACTCAGCCCCTTTGAGTAGAGCTGATAGCACAATAGATCCGGTGGGCCAATGCCCCTCACCCCGCTGCTGGGGGTGATGGGGAGAATCCATTCCCCACCCAGAGGCTAACTCTGAGGTGGGCTGCGGGGTATTGACACCCCAGCCCAGACCATCCTGTCGGAGGAGAGACTTGGAGGAAAGGAGAGGAGGAGAGTGAATACAGGGACTTTGCTGTTGTTGTTGTGGCTGCTGGTCGCCACTAAATTTGAATTCGCTGAGCCGACCAATAAAGAAACAAATCCTTTTATACAAAGACTGTTGTGTGAGTACTGGAGCATACAACCCTGGGACCAAGGGGGTTCTTCTATACAGGTCCTATCCCATATTTCTGGGAGTATAGAAGATGGAGGCGCTGCACCACTAAGAAAGTATGGAGGCTACCACCCCAGAAGCCTGATCCTGTCTCCCCAATAACAACGCGGGAAGCTCAGGCCCTCCTGTTCCACGCAGGTATGCACCACCACTACGCATGTAATCTGCCCTCACGCACCCTAGACACCACAGATGAGTCTGGGGGGGGGGGGGAATAAGGGTTACATTTGGAGGCGCTGCTGAGATATATATGCCAGAACAGGTCAGGCTTATAGCGAGGCGGAACGGGAAGAGTGAGATGCACTCTCCGTGCAAGTGCTGGAGAAGGAAGGGCGCAATTGCACATACCGAGGGTAGTCAGGGGAGCGTAGACTCTCGCACAGTACGCCTTGGGCGCCCTTAGTAGGTGGCGAAGGAAGGGTGATTAGCTATAGCTTTCCGAGTCCCTTGAGGCAGATAGCGTGAGGCAACTGGAGGGAGTCAGCCTGTTAACTAGTCCAGGGACCATGGCCCAGGGCCCGCGCTATGAGTGGCCAAAAGTAGGAGACGCCCGTACCTAGGAGAGAGGTACACTAGCTATCACCCACACAAAGGCACCACAGAGCACTTGCACTGTAGACACCGAGTACAGTGCATGGAGGAGAGGAGTTCCGCTGAGCCTGGGGTAAAGCCACCTCATATTAGTGGAGTACAGAACAGAATGCAGAGCACACATTTGGAGGTTAGTCAGTGTTTAGGTACGAGATGCCCAGTAGACACTGAGAATAGGGCACATGGACATTTGGAGGACGTATCCAAAATGGCGGCTGTCCCTACATGTGCTCCGCGGAGCAAGAGAGACGATCTAAAATGGCGGTAACCTGCCAATCCTAAAGCAAGCACGTGAATTGTGCAAAGAGACAGTGAGATCAATGTGGCGGGAAATGTGCAAGAGTCTGGCGCCAAACCCAGATTCCTTGCAGGCGTCAGCAGCGCGAAAGCCCACCCACATGTGCTGTGACTGGTCAGAAAGCCAGGCCACGTCACACTAAAGGAGAAAAGGCCCCGCCTCTGGATTCCACCAGAGGGAGGGGGCACAAGGAGAGCCAATCAGGAGAGTCCTCCCCAGTGAAGGGAGGGACCGGAATGCAGAGCGAAGAGCTTCACTTTTGTCTGGCATTCGAGGAGCAAGGAGCTGAAACACTGAGCTGTTCCAACCCTGAGCGAACCATGTCCGAGATGAACACTTCAATTTACCAACTACCAGGAGGCTTACTGGTAGTGGAGGTAGCTGAGCACGAGTACCTCCGGTGTTTGTGCGTCCACTGCGGGATACCGGGCGCGGTACCAAGCACCAAGGCACGATGCCCTCAATGTGGCACGTTCTACCTTTGGCCGAACGAGCCGTGGCCTTTGATCGAGACCCCGCGGGGTGCCTCTCCGGGAACATTAACGGAGGTGGTGGAAGGCAAAGACAAGACTGCTCTGGTTCCCCGTTATACCCAAGCGGGAGGAACCAAGGCCCAGCCCGCTATCGAACTGAGCGAGCTGTCGACGGAGAAGAGCGCGACCGCAGTGGAGGTACCAGAGCGAGATTACTTGGTTCCTATACCCACTGGTTGTATCGCAGAAGAACCGGGTGACTCCATAGCGGAGGAGCCGATCTTGATATCCTCGGAGGAAGAGGTTGGCGTGACATCGGTGGCGATGCGCCTACCGGCGAACCACCCCAGAGGCATCAAGAGGGAGCAGACTAGTCCGGAAACCTTCCGACGGCGAGCGCTGGTGCGGCCGGAGGCCCGTAAGAGTCCCACGGCCGTGGTGACTCCCAGTGCAGCGGAGACGGAGACTGAGACGACCCTAGAGGAGCCCGATATCATCAAACAGCAGCGGAGCGGTAAGGAGACTCCACCACCGCCTTACCCCCGCCAGGCGACAGCAGCGACCTCGGAGGACGAGAATGAGAGGCTTGAGGCGTACTCGTCCGGCCGTGCACCGGATGCTCTGCCACCGCCCATGCCGGTCCTCGACGCACTTCCGGTGTGTGACCACGGAGCGGATGGAGAGTCTGCGGGCACCCCTGATGACGACGTTTCCGGTTCCACCGGAAAGAGAAGGCCGGGAGGAGTGTTCTCCTCACGAAGCATAGATTCAGCCATTGCCCTGGCTACCCTACAGAGTCGAGGCCCTTCCAGGGAAGCCCGACGCATGGCGGCGAGTGCGTCTAAGAAAGCGTCCACTGGTCGCGGTATCACCCGCTTGCTGGGCAATGACATGAACGTTGCCCCTGCCCATAGCTCCACTGCCCCGGCCCCGTCACGCCGGAACCTACCAGGGATAAGTTATGTAAATACCCCAAATACTCCAAGGACTTGTGGGATTGGGAGTTGAGCGATGAGGGTTCTGATGGGGAGATACCGTATTCAAGTGTTATACCTGTGCCTAACCCTGTGCCATTTTCTCCTGCAGCTAGAGGGAGGGCCGGTGGGTCCCACACTCCAGTAGAGGCTGGGCCTACCAGCAAAGTGGTTCATAAGATGAATCCTACTAGTTATATCAACGCCAAAGGGAGGAGAGATTGCTCGCGATCTACTGATGCGGGTACGTCCGGTGTATCATCTCAGGTAGAGTCGGAGGTAGAACGCCTTAGTCATTCCACCGAGTACGAGCACCGTGACAAATGGTGGGCGCCTTTGTTCACCGGATACCACGAGGGGATGGACCGCACACGGTTCTTATTAATTAAGAATAATGTAGTAGACCATTGGTGGGCGGCTTGTTCTTTCACTCCGCAGGAGGTGGAGGATGAGTTAGATCATAGGTTCCGGGAGATAAAACAGAAACCGAGGCCCCAGTATTTTATACGATGAAGTAGCTCCGGAAGAGCCTGTGTTTTGGGTACTGCCAAGCAGGCCGGGGCACCGCAAGCTCACCAAACTAAGTCGAGCTGACCGGGCCATAGTTGCTAGATACCGGCAGTCCCACGGGTATGAGTATCCCTATGTGCCTGAGCCCATCATGAGGGAAATAGAAGAGAATAGGGATAGCTGGCTCAGGGAGGCTGTGCAGGACTATCTTCGGATCAAGTTCGGTCAGGAAGGATATCATAATGAGGATAAGATAAGCGAATTGGTCCGCATATGGAGCATAGGTAGATGTATCTACATGCATGGTGTAACCTATTGGCCTGAGCATGGGCCGGTCCAATCGTTCGCTGTGACCGTCACGGATCATAATGGGCGGCGGGTAAGAAAGTCTGATCCAAAGCATTATCTGTAGGGTTCTCCATGTTGGGAGAACCGGTTGTGTTATCAATTAGCTACCTCATTATGCAATGTATATGACAATGTCTCATAATGTGTGCTGTTTCCCAGGTTGTTCGCCGCAGTATGGGTCTGCTAAAACTAGGTCCAAGTGGGGACCATTGGATTCCACCATAGGGAGAGTGTAGCCCCCTGTAAACAGCATGGGCTATACCTATCTTCCTCCTACTGTGGTAAGTCCTGTTAAGGTCAGGCACCAGTAGTTATCATGGGTTTTCCCCCTTCCTAGCCCTGCCCTGAGTGGTAGACGTAGGCCCCTGACTCTGCCCTGGCACGAGACAGAGGGGAGGCTCTACTGATATCATGAGGGGTGGGGCTGACTCTATATTTAGCAGCCGCTCCTGTAAGTGACGAGTCTGTTAGTCCTGGGTTAGTTCGATGCCTGTTCTGTCCGAGGAGTTGGAGGAGACAGTGCGGTCTCACCGTTGCCGTCGTGTAGAAGCAAAGAGAGGAGTGGAGAGACTCAGCCCCTTTGAGTAGAGCTGATAGCACAATAGATCCGGTGGGCCAATGCCCCTCACCCCGCTGCTGGGGGTGATGGGGAGAATCCATTCCCCACCCAGAGGCTAACCTCTGAGGTGGGCTGCGGGGTATTGACGCCCCAGCCCAGACCATCCTGTCGGAGGAGAGACTTGGAGGGAAGGAGAGGAAGAGAGTGACTACAGGGACTTTGCTGTTGTTGTTGTGGCTGCTGGTCGCCACTAAATTTGAAGTCGCTGAGCCGACTAATAAAGAAACAAATCCTTTTATACAAAGACTGTTGTGTGAGTACTGGAGCATTCAACCCTGGGACCAAGGAGGTTCTTCTATACAGGTCCTATCCCATATTTCTGGGAGTATAGAAGATGGAGGCGCTGCACCACTAAGAAAGTATGGAGGCTACCACCCCAGAAGCCTGGTCCTGTCTCCCCAATAACAACGCGGGAAGCTCAGGCCCTCCTGTTCCACGCAGGTATGCACCACCACTACGCATGTAATCTGCCCTCACGCACCCTAGACACCACAGATGAGTCTGGGGGGGGGGGGGGGGGGAATAAGGGTTACACATGTATAATAGGTGTCTCCCTACACCAGGAACATGTATGTTCTTTTAAAGAAGAAACTCGACCCTAGAAGACCATTTCAATGGATTTATAGAAATGTCCCCTCTATGATCTGCCCTCCTCCTTATCATATATATATTTTTGCTGTAGGTCTGTTCTAGGCTGTGATACCTATTCATTTAACAAGAGTATTCTACATAGTTGAAATTGTTACGTACAATTTGTGTATACTGTCACAGAGACGAGTAATCCATGAAGAAATCTCATGTTGTACACCAGGCCTGCCTAACTTGTAAAGTGAGAAGGGCCGAACTGCTCCAAGGAGAAAAAAAATTGGGCCGCACGGGTTTCATCATCATCATCATCATCATCATCATCATCATCATCATCATCATCATCATCATCATCATCATCTCTCCTCCAGCACCTCTCATCATCATCATCATCCTCATATCTCCCCCAGAACCCCTCACTATCAATCTTTACGATACTCCCCATCTATCTCTCATACCCCCATCTCTCCCCCTCACCCACACAATACCCCCCTCCACATCAAACACACAATACCCCCCTCAACATCAAACACACAATACCCCCCTTCACATCCCCCCAGCCTATTCCATGTCAGCATCCCCCCCCACAAGTCAGCATCCCCCCATGTCTCTCTTCCCTCAATATGACACTCTCTCCCCCTCCCCTCAATATGACACTCTCCCCCTCCCCTCAATATGACACTCTCCCCCTCCCCTCAATATGACACACTCCCCCTCCCCTCAATATAACACTCTCCCCCTCCCCTCAATATGACACTCTCCCCCTCCCCACAATATGACACTCTTTCCCCCTCCCCTCAATATGACACTCTCTCCCCCTCCTGCAACTCACATCACACCCTCCCCCTGCAACTCACATCACTCTCACCCTCCCCCTGCAACTCACATCACTCTCTCCCCCCCTGCAACTCACATCAGTATCTCCCCCCCTGCACCTCACATCACTCTCTCCCTCCCCCCCTGCACCTCACATCACTCTCTCCCCCCCGCACCTCACATCACTCTCTCCCCCCCCTGCACCTCACATCACTTCCCCCCCCTGCCCCTCACATGTCAACAGCCCAGCCCCCCCCATACATGTCAGCAGCCCACCCCCCCTCACGTCAGCAGCCCACCCCCCCTCACATGTCAGCAGCCCACCCCCCCCTCACATGTCAGCAGCCCACCCCCCCTCACATGTCAGCAGCCCCCCCCTCACATGTCAGCAGCCCACCCCCCCCTCACATGTCAGCAGCCCACCCCATCCTCACATGTCAGCAGCCCACCCCCCCTCACATGTCAGCAGCCCCCCCCTCACATGTCAGCAGCCCCCCCTCACATGTCAGCAGCCCACCCCCCCACCAGCCCGTTTTTCACACCACCCACCCCAGCCCGTTTTTCACACACACACACACACACACACACACACACACACACACACACACACACACACACACACACACACACACACACACACACACACACACACACACCTTAGATCAGCACATCCTCTCCCCGGTACTAAGCCCCGCCCCCGGCATGCTCTGACCTCCCCAGCATCCTGCTATTGAAGAAAAAAAAAACACGGCTGCCGCATCATCCTCATGCTGCTGCTGCCCCCGCGCACCGCAAAACCTGGGGGGCGGGGAGGGAGAGGGAGGGGGCTGAGAAGGAGGGAGGGGGGATGAATCGTTGCCATTTTTAAAAAAAAAATTTTTTTTAAATTTATTTAATTAACTGGCGTCCGGCCAGAGTCATCGCGGGCCGCACAGAGAGGTCAGATGGGCCGCATGTTGTGCAGGCCTGTTGTACACTAAAAGTTATTACAACCTACAAACCAGTTGCAGTGAGTAAAAAAGGGACAAAAACCCACTGTATACAGTACAATGATTAGTGTACCACTCGGGTGGAGGATTTGGCTTCTTTTTTTTTTTTTTACTCACCATAACTTATGTGTGTAACCACAAGTAGCTTCACAATGCAAGGCCAGCAACCACACTCACACGGAGACACAAATATTGAAACTGCTGTCTGTGAGTGGGTTTGCTGGCCAAGCACTTCTTTAGCCAGAGTTGGCTACACAAGCTATAAAACCGGTGTTATACAGCAGGCATAAGCATAAAGGAAAACATGGTAACGTGGATAAGAAGCTAAAAGTGATGCACTGTAAGATTAGCCAGAATCTCTGGCTGCCGTGAAAGCACTTTATGCTGTGTGATTACGGGGTAAGCATTTTTGTGGACCTGTCTGAGATGTGAATGTGCTCTGTGTTTTGTATTACAGCCTACCACGTACAGTAAATAAAAATACCACGTGTGGTGCATTTGGATGTCTCAGACAGGTCTGCAACCCTGTCTTGCCCCATTATCGCTTAGCAAACAGTACTTCAATTGCAACCAGGGATTCTGGGTAATGACATGCAAATGAGCACTCACAGTGTTTCACTCTTTACTTCTTATCCATTTTAACATGGATCTCTATAAGCTTATGCCTGCCGTGTATAACCTACAGCAAATCTACACATCTCTGGGAGCAATACAGCTACTAGAATATTAAGATTAAGATTTTACCTATTAATGGTGATTGTAGTAGCATTAATTTGACGCCTTTTTGTATTCAAAATAGCTGGATATTCTCCAAGTAGCGACATTAGGCTTGAAGCTCCTATTTTGTCTTTCTTTAATAAAAAAATAAATACAAATGTAGTCCTGGTAAGAAATGGGGCTATAGTTCTATCCTCCTCCTGGTATAATCCCTAGTAAGGGCAGGTTGCCAGGAGTTATCATGGGTTTCCCCCACTTCAAGCACTGCCCTGAGTGGTGGAGGTAGGTCACCTGACCCTGTGTCAAAGCAAGAGACACAGGGGCGGTGCCTGCTGAGATCATAAAAGAGCAGTGCATTTCCTATTTAGTGTGTGTTCTGTCAGTCTGATAGTAGTGATAGTGAGTTAGGATGAGAGGAGAGATCAGCTCATGAGTAGAGCTGATGTAGCTACAGTTAGTGAGGTGGAACCAAATACCTCTCACCCTGCTTAGGGGGTGAGGGAAGAGCTAGCCCCACTCTGGATGCCTTTGGTCCAGAGTGACGGTAGGAACATCACAAGGGAGAACAGTTAGTGGACTGTGCATCAACTGTACCTGTCGGCTGCTGCTGCTGCCCAAGAGAATAAAGAGACTGCTGCTTTTAAAGATAATCCTTGTGTGAGACTGGAATCTCTCATCCCTGTGGGGAAACTCTGTGGTAAGGATTCCACCCCGCATTCCTGGGGATTACTATAGATGGAGGCGCTGCACCATTGAACCAGAACAAAGGCATCCACCCCAGTAACCTGTTCCTGTTATCCCCCATGTCATCGCGGGAGACTCAGGCTCTCCTGTTGCCAGCAGGTATGCACCACACAGAGACACCTAGCCAGACCCCAGAACACCTTAGGGGATCCGATCTGCGATTAAGGGGGGGAAGATGGGCTAGATTTGGAGGCGCTGCTGAGATTGCTGAGAGCAACAGGACAGGTTTTCAGCAAAGCAGAGCTGAAAGATGTACACTGCCGACACAGTTTATCCGAGTGCGGCTCATTCCGCAAGCCGGGAAATGTCCCGGCTTGCGAGCCGCACTCCCTCAGCGTGCCGCGCAGGTCACGCATCATCGGGTGCCAGCACCCCCTGCACGCGCGTCCAGGGCTCCCCGAGGGAGCCGTGGTGTCCCGCGATCGCGGGACGGCGGCAGGGGGTTCCGGGGGACCCGGCGGACCCGGCAGCGGTAGGGAGAGCGCCCCGATCGGAGGGCGCTCTTCCGCTGCTTCGGCGCGCGCCCGTCACCCTGCGGCGCGCGCCAGGATACTGCTGCGGCCAAGAACGGGCAAATGCTCGAATAAACTTGGCCGCAGCAGTACACTTTCAGCGCAAGTGCTGCAGAAGGAAGGGCATTTTTGCAGACTAGGGGTAGTCAGGAGAGACCGTCCTCTCGCACAGTACACCCTAGGTGCCCTAGGAGGGTGATGTAAATTTGGATAAAGAGGCTATAGCTGTTCTAGTCGCCTTGAGACAGATAGTGTAGGATTCCTGTGGGGGTAGCCTGTTAACTAGGTCAGGGACTTCAGCATAGGGTCTGCACTATGAGTGGCCAAAAGTAGGTTGACGCCCAGTACTTAGGAATGCCAAGTACACTAGCCAGTATCCAGAAAACACACCACAGAGTGCTTGTAATGAACCGTCAGCGAGTGCGGTGTACAAGGAGAGAGTTCTGCTTAGCCTGGGGTATGCCATGCGTTATATTCATTGGTTAGAGCAGGGGGGCGCAAACTTTTTTCCCTGCGCCCCCCTGCCGGCTGTCCCCTCACTCCCGCGCCCCCCCCCAACCCCAACTTACCCGCGCTCCGGCGTAATGACGTCACGTTGCCATAGCAACGTGACGTCACATGACCTCGCAGCGTCATTTTGACGCCGCGTTGCCATGGCGACGCAGGGAGGAAGCCGCCGGAGCCACGGTAAGTTAGGTTTACAGAGGCCCTGCAGCTCCCCCAGCACTTAATTTAAGTGCCTTCGGGAAGCGTGCGGGGCCTCTGTAAACCCCGCGCCCCCCGTCGGCAGTGTCGCGCCCCCCCTGGGGGTCGCGCCCCACAGTTTGCGCACCGCTGGGTTAGAGCACCATTAAGTGTAGTAAGTGTCTAGGAACGAGTTACACCATAGACACTGAGAGTAATGCTATCGTGGGTTTAGATGGCTCACTAAAGATGGCGGCGAGAGATATATGTACTCTGCGGGGCATGGAGGAGGTTAAAATGGCGACAGCTGTGCCATTCACTGCAACGCGTGTTGCAGCTGATCCAAAATGGCGACTCCCGCCAAGCCTAGATCGCGCACGTGCTGCGTGCAAGCAGGCTGTAAGAGAGTTGTGGCGAGAGATGTGCAGGGGTTTGGCGCCAAACCCAGATCCCCAGCCAAAAGAAGGGAGCGGCGCGAAAGCCGAAGCCACAGCCACCTGTGCAGTGACTGGCCGACGGACGAAGCCACGTCACACAAAGAGAGAGAGTGCCCCTCCTCCTGTTTCCACCAGAGGGAGGGGGCACACCAAGAACCAATCCCCACAGTCTGTCCCAGCTGAGGGAGGGACAGGAAGTGAGGCTGAGGAGCTTCACTTCTGCTTGACTGGAAAAGGAGAAGGAGCTAAGTGTGAGACCAGTAAGCTGAGCGAATCAACCCCTGCGCAAAAGATGGCTGACTTAAGCGTGACCACTTATCAGCTTCCAGGATGCTTCCTGGTTGGGGAGGTTGATGGCCGAGAATATCTGCGGTGCCTGTGCGTCCAATGCAGGTCACTCGGACCGGCCCCAAGTACAACGGCATACCCACTGGCGGTGCCGCAAGGACTCGAGGTGATTCCCCAGCGGAGGAGCCGTTGCAGTCCTCGTCGGATAAGAGAGACAGCCTGTCATCGGTGGTGATGCGCCGGCCGGCAGACCACCCCAGCTGTAAAGAAGAAGTTCCACTTACCCCTGAGATGGAGCAGATGAGTCCGGAGACCCCTCGACGGCAAGCGCTGGTGCGGCCTGAAACGTGTAGAAGTCCCACGGCCATGGCGACTCCCAGTGCGGCGGAGATGGGATCCGAGACGCATCCGCAGAGCATCGCAAGCAGCGGAGCGGTAAGAGGACACCACCACCCCCTTATTCCCGCCAGGTGAAGGAGGAACCTGTGGAGAGAGAAGGGCTTGAGGCCTACCTGCCCGTCCGCGACCCTGATGGTCCACCACGCCCCTTCCACGACGCACTTCCGGTGCGAGACCAAGGAGTGGATGGAGATTCCGCGACGACCAACGATGACGTCACTTCCGGGTCAGACTGGCGCAGAGGCTCGGAAGCTTTGATTGCTTCCATAAGGAGAGCTGGGCTGGAAGCCGAGTTCAAAGAGTTTAAAGCCCAAGTAGCCAAGCGAGGAGCCCGAAGTGCTGACGAAAGAGCCAGTAAGAAAATACCTACAGATCGTGGCATCGCCCGACTCAGAGCCACTGTAATGGACTTTGGCGATCCCATGGTCACCGCCCCTAGCGCCATTGCCTCGGCCACTGCCCCGTCACGTGTCGTGCCACTGGGTCCTAGTGGGAGTAAGCTGGATAAGACGCCCAAGTTTTCAACTGATTGGCGGGATTGGGTGACAAGTGATGAGGGTTCTGTTGGGGAGATACCATTGTCAAGTGTTGTACATGTACCTAACCCCACTGTGTTTAATCCTGTTCCTAGAGGTAGGACCCGAGGGTCCCAGTCTACTGCAAAAGCGGGTCCCGTATGTCCCAAACCACCTAAAATGAATCCCACGACTTATAAGAATGTCCTTAGAGGTAGACGCAGAGACTCGCACTCTACAGAGGCAGCGACATCCGGTGTATCTTCCAGAGCAGAGTCTGAGGAAGGTATGAGTGTGTCATCCTCATATGAGCACCGAGATAAATGGTGGGCACCGTTATTCACAGGGTATCATGAGGGGATGGACCGCACCAGATTTGTGTTAATAAAGAAAGATATTGTAGATCACTGGTGGGACGTAGGCACCTATTCTCCACAGGAGGTTGCCGACGAGTTAGATAACAGGTGGAGAGAAATTATGCAAAAGGTGATTACCCCCAAAGGCTCATCTATTCTGTACGATGATATTGCACCTGAGGAGCCAAAGTTCTGGGTACTGCCAGGAAAGGCTGGAAACCGGAACCTTATTGGATTAATTAGGGCAGACAGAGCCATAGCGGCGAGATACCGGTAATCTCATGGATATGAGTTTCCATACGTGCCAGAGCCGATTATGCAGGAGATCGAAGACCAGAGAGACACCTGGCTCAGAGATGCAGTCCTTGTACACTTGAGGATTAAGTTTGGTAGCACTACCTAAATAAGGGAGGATAAAATATGTTCTGTGATAAAGGCTTGGAGTACAAGCAGGAATATATTTATGCATAACATCCTGTACAGACCGAAGAATGGGCCTGTACAACCCTTCTTTGTTAAAATTGTGGATCACAACAGGCGGGAAGTGAAGAAGCCTGATCCCCGTCATTGCTATTGAGTTAGGGTTCTCCATGTTTTGTGTTATGTCGCTGTGACAGGGTAAATAAAAACCACCAGCTATATGCCTGGCAGACATATGTTTAGTCTGCAGTGCAGCAGTGACTAGGTTAACTTCAGCTGGGAACCTCAGGACAATTAGTTGGATCCCAGCTGCCTAATCAAGGTGTGTTAAAAACCCCAAGCTGTAGACACATGCTGCCGAGCTGTTGAGGAGAGAGGAGTAAGCTACTGAAGAGATTACTGATAGAAGGTCTGTCTTTTTGTACTGTATGCTGTCTGAAGCAGGGAAATCCCCTGAAACTCTGGAGAGAGAACAGCTTGATTTAAGGTCTGTTTTGCAAAGTACATGTTTTATGGACTGTTGTGTTTACCATGCTGAAGCGAAGCTATTTTGTTTTCCATGCTGAAGACAAGGAATTTTGTTTTGTCTGCTGAAGAAAAGCTATTTTTGTTTTGTGTGCTGTATAATTTAAGGCTAAATAAATAAGCCTTATCAAGAAAACCCCGCGTGTGTAGTTGCATGTACCCTGCAACATATGGTGTCAGGAATCCTGAGATTTTCAAAAGGCTCCTGCAGTTAAAGGGCCACACACACACACACAAGAATGGAAGAATTTTTTTAAGAGTTTCTGTGCGCGCAGACCAGACAGCAGGGACAGTTAATGCAGCAGCAGACCAAACAGCAGGGACTGTTAATGCAGGAGCAGGCCCGGCTGCAAGCGAAGAGAGATGAAAGACTACAGGCAGCACAGGATGAGCGGATTGCCAAGCTGCTGACCCAATTTCAAGTGTCTGCCAGTCCAGAACTTGCAAGCAGACCCCCGGTACTCCTGAGAAAAATGGCTCCGAACGAGGATCCAGAGGCTTTTTTACTGACATTTGAAAGAGTCGCCGAAGCTCAGGGCTGGGCTACAGATCGCTGGGCAACTGCTTTGGCCCCGCTCCTCATAGGAGAAGCCCAGGCCTCATATCAGGGCCTCCCAGCAGATCAGGCAATGGACTACCGACAAGTAAAAGCCGCCATACTGGATCGCTTAGGTCTGACCCCAGAGACCTACCGGCAGCAGTTCCGGAACCTGAAGTACACCGCTAAGATGAGACCCCGGGTCCTCGCTCAGCAGTTATTGGACTTGTGTACGCGCTGGATACAATCTGAGGAGCGCACTAAGGAGGCAATTCTTGAGCAGGTGGTTTTGGAACAATTTCTACAAATAATACCCCCTTCCGCACGCTTGTGGGTAAAACGCCACGCTGCTGAAACCCTAGCTTTGGCAGTCCGACTCGTGGAGAACTTCCTTGGGGCTGAGCAGCAGGCGAGTGTCCTGGATCCGACTCCACCGACACTTGCGGATGCCCAAAGAGGGGGGTCGGATCAACGGGGAACCTACGGCCCGTCCATACGCAACCGTCAAGTCCAACGGAAGGAGCAGTCGAGTCCAAATGCTGGTCCCCGCCGAGACCCTCATCTCCTTCCTGATGTCGGCTCGTCGCAAAATGAGAGGAACTTCCGAGGACGTCGCCCACAGGACCCACCAGATGCCTGGTCTCCAGTATCGGGTCCAGCGGAGCGCTATCCACAGCCCCCTCCTGCGAGGGAACCCTCTCCATGTTCCGCCTGTGGAGAACAAGGCCACCGGTATGTGGACTGTCCACTGATGAATTGTTAATTCAGCAGGAACGTCGCCTCGGCCTTCACTGGAGAAAATTACAAGCCCTGGCTACTTCCAGCCCTGATTGGGGGGAAAACGTCCAGGCCCTTGTAGATTCGGGCTCTGGGAAAACTCTGGTCCTCCAGGAACTGTTACCGCCTAAAGTGTGTTCTTTTGACTCCCCATGGAGTATAGAATGTATACACGGCGATGAAAAACGCTATCCGACGGCCAAAATCCGGCTACAGGTAAAAGGTCAGGAGGCTTACCTCAAAGTAGGAGTCGCTCCTTGGCTCCCTGCCCCCGTTGTGCTCGGCCGGGACTGGCCTTTCTTTTCAGACCTAATGGCTCCAGTCTCTCACGAGGAGCCTCATTCTATGGCTCAGGAGAACCCTGGCAAACTTTTCCCCTTCTCGGCAGACCTTTTTCCCAGTAGACACCGGGTTCAAAAGACTCGGAAGCAAAGACGCTCTGACAAACAGGACTGGTTGCAAAAATCTGGGTCTCAAGGTGACCCTTTGAGTAGTCAGAGGTCACAAGTGATGGCTGGGGATGGCCAGAGGGAGGGGGATATGGGCCCTGGAGATTTACCAGACCTGTACCTCCCTGACTTTCGCCAGAAGCAAAGGGAAGACCCAGTCCTTGCTAGACAGTATGACAAGGTGGTGAAAATTGATGAGCAGATTTTAAATGCACAGGGGGTGATAGTATTCCCCCATTTTGAGCTATCAAATGATATCCTGTATAGGGTGAATAGGCAGACACAAACAGGGGAGGTCACCAGACAGATATTGGTTTCCAAGGCGTTTGTTAAATCTGTATTCACTCTAGCCCATACTGTCCCTTGGGGTGGTCACCTGGGCAGGGATAAAACATTTGACCGTATTTCATCCCGATTCTATTGGCCAGGGATGCATAGTGATATTGTTAAGTTATGTGCGGCATGTCCGGAGTGCCAGCTAACTAGTCCAAAGGGACAAAAACCATCCCCTTTGGTTCCTCTACCCTTGGTGTCAGTTCCCTTTGAGAGGATTGGGGTAGACTTGATAGGACCTCTAGAACCTTCTGCGAAAGGACACAGGTTTATTCTTGTAATAGTTGATTATGCAACAAGATATCCTGAGGCGTTCCCCCTGAGAACAGCAACGGCGAAGCAAGTAGCCAACAAGTTGTTGGAACTGTTCTCACGGGTTGGACTTCCCCAGGCTATGTTGACAGACCAAGGTACAAATTTTATGGCTAAACTGATGCAGGATGTCTTAAAATTACTAGAGGTCAAGTCTGTTCGGACATCGGTCTACCATCCACAGACTGACGGATTGGTGGAAAGATTTAACCGAACTCTAAAAGGGATGCTGAGAAAATTTGTAGATTCAGAGAAGAGAGCCTGGGATGAACTTCTCCCTTTTCTGCTGTTTGCAGTGCGGGAAGTTCCCCAGGCCTCCACGGGATTCTCTCCATTTGAACTGCTCTATGGCCGCTAACCCCGAGGTATCCTAGACCTCCTAAAGGAATCCTGGGAGGAACAGCGGTCCCCTTCTAAGAATACCCTGCAATATTTACTAGTCCTTAGGAAGCGCCTAGATGTGGTCGGCCATTTTGCTAGGGAGAATCTTAGATCAGCCCAGGAGTGTTTCACCCGGGAGACCAGGTGATGTTATTGTTTCCCAGTTGCGAGAGTAAACTCCTGGCCAAATGGCAGGGCCCATTTCGAAGTACTCCGCCGTACGGGTGATGTGGATTACGAGATCGCTCAACCAGAGTCCAGGAAGGGTAAACAAATTTACCATGTGAACTTGCTGAAACCCTGGAAGATGCAGCGGTCTCTATTCATCCACCCGGTGGAGGAGGAAACGGACTTGGGTCCTCAGCCTCCACAGGAGAACATCGTGAGTGACGATAAAATCCCAATGGGTAAACAGTTGTCCTCTGAACAAAAAGGGGACTTGTTAGCAATAATTACACAATTCCATGATGTTTTTTCTGATTTACCAGGGCAAACTAACTTAATTTCACATGCGATTGAGACAGCACCTGGGGTAAAAGTACGTTCCCGTCCTTATAGGTTGCCTGAAAGTCGTAGGGCTCTGGTAGAGAAGGAGGTACAAGAAATGTTACACTTAGGAGTGATTGAGGAATCATGCAGTGAGTGGTGTAGTCCACTAGTTATGGTCCCTAAACCCGATGGGAAGGTAAGATTTTGTGTGGACCTCCGAAAGGTCAATGCGGTTTCCAAGTTTGACGCATATCCAATGCCAAGGGTGGACGAATTAATTGACGCCCTTGATAACGCGGAATATATGTCCACGCTGGACTTGACAAAAGGATACTGGCAAATACCCTTAGAGGAGGAGTCCAAGTGCAAAACAGCCTTTGCCACACCCATGGGTTTATACAAGTTTGTGACAATGCCATTTGGACTGCATGGAGCCCCAGCCACATTTTAGAGACTCATGGATAAGGTACTGAGACCCCACAGGACTTATGCCACAGCCTACCTAGATGACATTGTCATTTATAGTAAACACTGGCGGGCCCATCTGAATAGGCTGAAAGCGGTCCTCAAATCTCTAAGAGAGGCAGGGCTCACAGCCAACCCTAAGAAATGTGCCTTGGGTAAGGCGGAAACCAAATACTTAGGCTATGCAGTGGGAGGTGGAAAAGTAAGGCCACTAGCCGACAAGGTAGTTGCCCTGAAAGAATTTCCGACCCCCCAAACAAAAACGCAGGTACGCTCTCTGCTGGGTTTAGCAGGGTACTACCGGCGGTTCATCCCCAACTATTCGGGAGTGGCAGCCCCTTTAACGGACCTCACAAAAAAGTGTGCTCCTGCACAAGTGGTATGGTCAAGGGATTGTCAGAGAGCCTTGGAGGACATAAAAAGGTGTCTATCAGAGGGTCCCGTCCTTAGAAGCCCGGACTTCAACAGCCCTTTTGTAGTGCAAACAGATGCATCAGAGATAGGGCTAGGGGCAGTGTTGTCACAACAGTTTGAGGGAGTTGAACACCCTATCCTTTTCCTGAGTAGGAAATTGTTCCCGAGGGAAAAAAAACTACTCAGTGATTGAGAAGGAGTGCCTCGCAGTAAAGTGGGCAATCGAGGCTTTGAGGCATTACCTGGCAGGAGTCCATTTTACTTTGGTGATGGACCATGCTCCACTGAAGTGGTTAAA
This sequence comes from Ascaphus truei, assembly GCF_040206685.1. Taxonomy (NCBI): domain Eukaryota; kingdom Metazoa; phylum Chordata; class Amphibia; order Anura; family Ascaphidae; genus Ascaphus; species Ascaphus truei. Next base: position 106,917,506 of record NC_134486.1, read on the forward strand.
TAGTATGAAGGATTCCAATGCTAGATTGACTAGGTGGTATATGGCCCTTCAACCCTTCTCATTTGAGATTCAGCACAGGCCGGGAAAAGAGAATGCAAATGCTGACTTCTTTTCTAGAGAAGGGGTGGATGGTCGGGCTTCAGCCGTGCGTAGCCCCAGCCACACACTAACAGGGGAGGAATGTGACAGGGTAAATAAAAGCCACCAGCTATATTCCTGGCAGACATATGTTTAGTCTGCTGTGCAGCAGTGACTAGGTTAACTTCAGCTGGGAACCTCAGGACAATTAGTTGGATCCCAGCTGCCTAATCAAGGTGTGTTAAAAATCCCAGGCTGTAGACACATGCTGCCTAGCTGTTGAAGAGAGAGGAGTAAGCTACTGAAGAGATTACTGATAGAAGGTCTGTCTTTTTGTATGCTGTCTGAAGCAGGGAAATCCCCTGAAACTCTGGAGAGAGAACAGCTTGATTTAAGGTCTGTTTTGCAAAGTACATGTTTTATGGACTGTTGTGTATACCATGCTGAAGCGAAGCTATTTTGTTTTCCATGCTGAAGACAAGGAATTTTGTTTTGTCTACTGAAGAAAAGCTATTTTTGTTTTGTGTGCTGTATAATTTAAGGCTAAATAAATAAGCCTTATCAAGAAAACCCCGCGTGTGTAGTTGCATGTACCCTGCAACAGTCGCCATCATGGGTGTTACAGTCTAGTCTACACAATATTGATTAACTATGTTTTGTATGTTCACAGATTGTTCACCTGCAGGATGGTCCAGCAAATTAGGTCCAAGTGGGGACCATTGGATTCCACCTGAGGGAGAGTGTAGTCCTTGTAAGAAATGGGGCTATAGTTCTATCCCCCTCCTGGTATAATCCCTGGTAAGGGCAGGTTGCCAGTAGTTATCATGGGTTTCCTCCACTTCAAGCACTGCCCTGAGTGGTGGAGGTAGGTCATCTGACCCTGTGTCAAAGCAAGAGACACAGGGGCGGTGCCTGCTGAGATCATAAAAGAGCAGTGCATTTCCTATGTAGTGTGTGTTCTGTCAGTCTGACAGTAGTGATAGTGAGTTAGGAGGAGAGGAGAGATCAGCTCATGAGTAGAGCTGATCTAGCTACAATTAGTGAGGTGGAACCAAATACCTCTCACCCTGCTTAGGGGGTGAGGGAAGAGCTATCCCCACTCTGGATGCCTTTGGTCCAGAGTGGCGGCAGGGACATCACAAGGGAGAACAGTTAGTGGACTGTGCATCAACTGTACCTGTCGGCTGCTGCTGCCCAAGAGAATATAGAGACTGCTGCTTTTAAAGATAATCCTTGTGTGAGACTGGAATCTCTCATCCCTGGGGCTTCAGTGTACAGGGTTTTTTTTTTAAATATATATTTTTCTAACAGCATGGAGATTTCCAAAGCGTACTCCATTAACCTTTTCTGTGGCCTTTGAAAACAGACATTCTGGCTCCAGGCCTAGGTAATCACCGTGGCCCCTGACGACTGGAACAAAAGAGAACTAATTGTTGTCATACAGCAATCACTGTCACGGCCCTCAGAGAGCCAAATCAGCGATTAGCTATAGCCATGAGCAAACATTTTATCACATACATGGAATGTCATAAGAGACATCAGAATGCTAGCTCTTGTGACATTCCATGGAGGTTTGCACTCCTTGCCAATGTTCATATTTAGAACTATGGAGGATGCATAGATTAACCCTGTGCTTTTAGATGCTTCTTTTGGGATTTAGTCAAATTCTTGAAAAGGTTTTACACATCTTCATACACAAATCTCTCGAATAACATGTTGGTAATCCGCTCATGGTTTTGTATCCCATTTATTGGCATCTATGGTAGAATAAGATCAAATGTAATGGCAGACCAGCATAGATCATTATCACTCTGTTTTCCTGGAAGGAGTTGCCTGCTATGCTTTTCTAATACATATAAATGGACCCCTTTGCATTGTAATGTGTATCTGGCACTGCTGAACGTCAAAACATTAGCTTGATGGCAACTGTCTGTCTATGACACCTAACACCTAACTTGAATGAGGGAAACGGGTAAGGTGTGATAATTTTCTCCGAAGAGAAGAGTTGATGGCGTATTGTCACGGGAGACCAATGCTTTTAACACCAAAATATCCGGATCCTTTGATTCATTGAGCAAAGCAAGAGATAAAATAAATTGTGATTTATTTACAGAATGAACATACACAGCTTGATTTCCAATTACAACGAAAAATACACTTACAGTACTAGTTACGCTGTTAAGTCTTATTAAAGGATAAATCTGCATGACGAATTTTGTTACATGATGGAACTGCTTCCTGATGGGCTGCAGGGTTTCTTATGGACTAAACAGTCCTATACTTAACCCATGCAGCCAATCTACTCCGTGGGAATAATTCCTTCCCCCTATCACGGAGTTGCCCCTACTTTACAAACCTGGCAGAGGGGCTTCTCAGTCTGCTCTGGGCATGTGCCAACTTTGCACCTTGGCCGCTTAGCATATGAGGCCCGTCCCCTCTACCTGGCACCGCTCAGTCTGGAACAAAGGTGTGCCTACTGTATTTATACCCTCCATGTTGACATGATAGATAACAAGAAGAAAGGGGAGGGGTAAAACCTGGCGAGGCCACACAGTTGACCCATGATAACAACCAGTAGCCAACCAAGAAGGGGCTACATATTAAAGACAAATCTTTAAACAATATAAATGTATGAATAATATTGTAAAACATAAACAAATAAGAAAATGATCAAAAGCAAGAGCGGGAAAAAAGGGAGTAACCGGAAGAAGTGGGCAGAATGAGACCAGCTCTATACCCCATTTCATGTATGTAAATGTACTTGTGAATATAGTGCTGCAAACCTTAATCTGCCAAATGCTCTCTCAGCTGAGGAAGCACATAACAATACATTGCATTAATACTTGCTAACTTTCAAGTGCCAAAGCAATAAGGCACCTTCAAATTCAGTAATCACAATGCAAAAGCACTGCTCCTATCTATATAAACAGAAACATCCTGACCCCACTCTCTGCATCACAACTGCAGGAACCTTCTGAAGCCCTCTCTTTTTTAGGGGGTAGAGTCATGAAAATGTGACTGCACAAATAAAACATATACCGCATCACACTTTCATTAATCTACAACTAAGATTTAACCCAAATGGTGACGAGGAGAATTATAACGTGTGAATTTAATTACACCTTTGTAAAATGTTTTGAACTTATGATCCATTTCTTGTAAGTTTTGAGTTGCCTCTCTTATGTGACTCATCCTGTGTCCACATTGACATTTCCTGTTGCAAGAATGCTTGCATTGAGTTCCTCCCCTGGTGAATTCATGCTAGATGAGATGTTGGGATTGTGGTGACGAGTGTACAGGATCAGCCTGGGAAACTCAGACGCATCGCTGTCCCAAACACATCTCCTCTCACCCCCAATTCCCTTCTTCTGTACCAAATTTGAATCTGCTTGACCCCTTCCTAAATTCTGGGAGCACCTGAGCAGATTGTCCAATGCCTGAGAAAGATTATAGAACATTATATTTTGTTATGAGACTCAAATCTGAGAAAAGAAGGATCTTGGCATACAGTGCCAACGACATTTGTGCAGGGTTCATATAGGAAGTAATTATTATTATTGTAGTATTTGAACTTTGTACTCATTACCATATATGTTTTGTCAATTGGATGTAGCATTGGGCACCCCTGTCTTTTGTTGTATACATTTGCCACGCCCAGTAGCACTCTTTTTTGACATAAATATATATTCATGATGTGGTGGGTGTAGGAGTTTGAGCTAGCTGGGAATATGTGTTAATCAATTTCTGACTGGTAACAGTTGTAATGGAGGTAGGTGGCACCTCCCCCCAGAGCTCACTCCTCCTCACCTTTTTAACTTGGGAGGTCTTTTCACTTTGCTGCAAGAACAGGACCTACTATGGTTCTTTCCCCTCATACAGAGGTACAGTAAAAGGAAGGGTTCACAGTGTAGTGTAGGACCTGCATTATTGGTTATACCTTGATGTTTGGTATGCAGGCTTATAACGCTTTGGCCAAAGGGTTTAACTAAATAACCAAGTAATTATTATTATTGTAGTATTTGAACTTTATACTCTTTACCATACAGTATATGTTTTGTCAATTTGATGTAGCATTGGGCACCCTGTCTTTTGATATAGGCAGTGCCAATGACATTTGTGCAGGGTTGATATAGGCAAAGTAGGCATTTGCTCAGTGCAGTGTTTTTAAGCCCTCTTCTTGTCCAGGATATATTTTGGAGATAACCAAACAATTACACATTGACATATAAGATAACTGCATGCATATGTGCTTAGTAATTCATTAGTTGACATGCCTTTGTAAAACCCTCCATTTGACTCTGGAAATGCAGAGATTTATTTAGGGTACTCCTTATCTACAGTACTTACACTTTTCTGGTCTTTGTCTAATCTCTTTTACAGCTTTACTGTGAGTCACCTGCCTGCGTAAGAGAGACATTTTTTAGTATTATGTATGTACCAGTACTGTATGTGTATATTATTTGATGAAGGTGCATGGTGCACCGAAACGTTGAATGCCGTTATGACTCTAGTCATTAAATCACTATTTTGATGTGCTTGACTACCTTGTTTACTGTATGCAACCTCTTGACCTGAGTTTGTGTCTGAGCACCCATCTTCTGTATCTTCTAAATGCCTTTAGACCCCTTTAGGGGACATCCCAAGTTGCTAGAACTGGTTCTGTTTTTTGTGCATATTATTAGTGAGCCAGAGGACATATACTTGTGTACAGAAAATAGAGCAGAGGCTCATCATTCACAAATTAGAAATGGGGAACACTGATGTGTGGGGATCAGCAAATGGCTGCTTCTGTTCTTGTTATTATCACATAATGATAGCATATGCTCTTCAAAAGATGTTTAAATATATGAAACACAGTACGAGTGCTTTTTATATGACACTCCAATCATGGACATTGGGTACCTGTATACATAGCCCCAAGGGGCAAGGACCTTACATTTGTTTTAGAAAGGTACAGATGTAGCAGACGTTATTGGACTCGCTGACGCGTGCAAGCAGGTGCAATAATGTTAGCCACACCCCTTTTTCATGTAAGATTCATTCGCAGACAGTGGTGCCTGCTCCCACGGACACATTGTGTGTATCCCGCTACAACGCACATCTCTATGAGTAGCCAGTGAAACAATACAGAGAGCCAATGAAAACACTTGCCTAATGGGTCTCACTTTCAATGTTTTGGTGTTTTATTATCTCCTCTGTTATTGTCTCACTGTTTGGCAGACAAAACTAAATAGTCCCTGGATTGTCAGCGTAACAGAGGTGGTGCGCGCGCTGTGTTTTTGGATGAGTCTGAGTAACCAGATACATTAATATGTTAAATCTGTGCCAACACTAACACAACCAAAACTTGTAACACTTTGACCTTCACATTTCCCCCCTTTCTTTCATCTAAGTTGTATGAGTCATTTGTTTGAAGCTTGCTTCATGGAAAGAAACACATGTTATAGCAGGATATTATTAGCATGGTACAAACACTGCTGCTGCTGCTGATGCACTAGGGAAGGGGTGCTCCACTTCAGTCTTACAGATCCCCCAACAAGTCAGGTTCAGGATATCCCTGCTTCTGCACAGGTGGCTCAATCAGTGGCTCAGTCAAAGAAGTTGGGGTATCATGAAAACCTGACCTTTTGGGGGGGGGGGGGGGGGGTCTTGGGGACTGGAGTTGAGCACCCGTGCCCTAGGGTTTTAAATTCAAGCCATGCCACAGACAATATAGGACATTCGTATCAAGAGGCAAATGCATCTTTTACTATACAATTAGCGCTGTGGAAGGTCTTTCCAACATACAGTATATACAGGGTTGCCAACCCAGAGAATTAAAAAAAAAAATATCGTGCTTACCTTCTGCGGCGTCCTCCCGGCATCTTCCCTCTGCAACTCTTGTCAATATGGTCTCGTGGCGTCCAATGGCTCCGCGTTGCCATGACAACGGGATGCTAAGGGACGTTGCGAGACATCAAATTGCCATGACAACTGGACGCCTTATAGCGCCTAGGCGTCATGTGACATTGCAACCACCCGCCGCCATCCGGAGATTTACTAGGTAAACCCGTAGCCTGGAGATACAGGGCCAATACCCGTAGTCTCCGGGTTACACCTGGAGTGGTGGCAACCCTGAGTATATAGGGGGCTATATATAACCAATTGTTTTTTATGAAATCGAATTGTAAAAAAGTGTATTGCTTAAGAAAATCTATTTCTCATCAAAAATCATTAATATTATAAGTTGGAAACTGTGTGGTATAAGTAACAGAAGGGGGGTGAATGTGGAGTGGATGTTGATTAAAAGGGCGAGTATACTGTGTGAGGGTGAATATGGCATGTGTAAGAAGTGGGTGAGTTTCGTGTGTGAATATGTGTGAATGAAAAGGGGATAACAGCGGTGCTTAGATATTTTACAAATCCTTCAGGGGTGTCCCTGCTTAAAAAAGATTGAGATCAGGGGTGCGCAAACTCTCCCCCTGAGCCCCCTGTTTGCACTCCCATCCTTACCATGTCTCCGGCATCAAATGACACCGCAGGGTCACGTGACCCCGGGTGTCACTTGACGCCATGGAGAAGCATTGCCCGGAGACGAGGTAAGTGAAGTTGCAGAGGTCTCATGCGATCCCCCGGCATTTAATTTAAAAGCCTTGGGGAAGAGCGCGGGGCCTCTACAACCACCTGAAAAATCTCACGCCCCCCAGTTTGTGCACCCCTGACCTAGGGACTGTGTTCAGTTCTGAAGGATATATAGTGGAGAGAAAGTTTGTGAACCACTTAGTATATTCACGTATATCAAACCTAAAATAATATTAGATCTTATTCTGTCCAAATAGTATATACAGATAACCTGATTAAACAAATTACACAAAAACCATGATACTTTTTCAACATTTATTTATCCACAAATGATTCAACATTCAATATCCATGTGTAAAAAGTATGTGAACAGCTAAAAGGCTTTGCACAAAAAATCAGTCCTAAACCTAGTCCCCTAATCAAAGATTACTTCTATTTTTTACATTAGGATAATTCTCATCTGCCCACAGGAGGCCAGCAGGTTTACACGAGTGGGAATCGGACATAGGTAGGGTATTGGATCCTGAGGAATGAGAGGATATCTTCGAGACCGCTTCAAAGACATCCATTTGTACGATCATAAAAGAAAATGCCTATAAGGTCCTGAACCGATGGAATCTAACTCTATTGCGACTTTTGAGCATGTTCCCAGGCTCCTTTCCCATTTTCTACAGGGGGTGCAGACAACTGGACAAATTTCTAGATATGTGGTGATCCTGCCCTAATGTTGCGTCTTTATGTGCCAAAAGTACCTAGGCTGATACATAATGTCCTAGACTTTGCATTGAGGCTGGGCCTATTGTCATGTTTATTAAATTTACCATCCCAAGACCTAGACAAACACATAAACAAATCTCTAACAGTGACAGCAACAAGGTTTGCTGTAGCCCAATATTGGAGAAAAGCAGACCTTCCTCAATGGTATACATGAAAAACTAACTTTGGTCCGTTCTCCAAATGTAGAGAATGACAAGTTTGCTGCAAAGATTCTTACCCCAGTGTGGCAGGACTCAATCGCAGTGGGGTCATGAAGAGTCACAAACAGTGGGTAAGATTTTAACTTCAGTGGTTTGTTTTCCACAGTCAGACAATTAATAGGCACACCGTCCCTTTAAGGAAAACAAACCATAAAATAAAACTCTACTTCCCTTGGGAGATTAACTATACAGTAGGCCCCTAGCTATCCCCCCGGGTAGCTAACCTTCTTCCAGGTCAAATAATATTAGGTAAACGTCTGGCATGAAAATATAAAAGTTCTTATCTGTGTTTGAGGAGCTCCGCCTCGAGAGTCCAAGTATTCCCTTCTGGATACTGCAACAGCAGCTTTAATCCCTCTGCAGGTTTGGAAGCCTGGTTCCTTGTAGACAGGGCTGTGTCCAGCAGGCTTGTCCCACTTGTAACTGAAAAACTTGGAGCAGGTCGAAAAATCAGTGCTCAGAATGCACTTTATGGGGGTTATGCACTAAGCAGTGATAAGTGCTTTTAAGTGAGATAAATGCCTTTATAGCCTGATACTGTCTGCTATGAGATTCACAAAGCAGTGATAAGTGCTTTTAAGTGGTATAAAAAGCCATTATAGCTCGATATTGCACTGTTATCACTGCTTTGTGAATCTCACAACAGGCAGTATCACGCTATAAAGGATTGTATCTCACTTAAAAGCACTTATCACTGCTTTGTGCGTAGCACCCAGAAAACCCACTTATCACTGCTTATTGCACAACCCTCTATATATTCATATAATTAGCCTTTGCCGTTTTGACTGCAGAGTTTAAAGGCATGAAAAAATAATGATTCCAGATTCCTGTTTAGAAAGTGTAATTAAATCTTGAATATGACTCCTATTGGAGAGAGCAAGCACCCTAAACAGAACACCTTGAGGGATAAACTGTGTGGTCACAATCACGGATCACCATGAATTCAGACAAGGCTAAAGGGTGACAGTCATTGTTCTCCTGGAGTAGTAAGAATCGGTCCTAGATAGGTAAAGTATGTGATCTGTTGGGGTGTGTGGTTCTCACGACTTCCTCGATCACAGCTTGTCCAGGATTCAGCATGCACTCAGCTCAAGCAGAGAATACTGGAAGTCTCCCGTGGGGGAATGGAAGAGCGGTGCACAGCAATGAATGAGATGGTAAACTGGATTGCTAGTAGAAAAAAAAACTTTATTGCTCAAATCATGAAGCAACAAGTAAAAAACAGCACAGAAATTCTAACGCGTTTCACGCTTGGTTAGCACTTTTGAGTTTGTGCTGTTTTTTACTTGTTGCCTCATGATTTGAGCAATAAATAGGTGTTTTTTTTTCTACTAGCAATTCAGTTTACCATCTCATTCATTGCTGTGACCGCTCTTTCACTCCCCCATGGGATGACTTCCAGTTATCTCCACTTGTGGCAATCCTCTGCCTGGGGTAGCAGAGCCTCCGGCAAATTTCCTGGTTTGGAAAAGTCTGCTGCCTTGGTGAGTGCTCAAGACACTCCCCTCAAGTCAGCATAGTTGGGTGCTAAGAAGTCCTCGTTCTCCTGTGTCAGCACAGTTGTGTGCCAAGGAGTCTCTCCCAGCAGTATCCCATAGCTTTTCTTCAGCTTTGATTAGCCAGGGGATGACTGGTTAATTGACTGGCTGCAATTAACCAGCTCCCTGCTGGATTCCTCAGACCATATAGAGGCAGCCTTATTTAAACAGGGGTAAGTCCCTGTTACACCCAGGTTCTAGAATGTGTGGCAGCCGTGGCTGATACACCACAATATGCGAGGCTCAATGGCCCAAACACTTAATAGTTCCACAGTCCTAATTTTAGACCGTCCTGAAGCAGACAATCAGCTCTAAGAGCCATCGTTGCCCTCTAGAGCAGAGCACCAGAGACTCTAGCTCCACACCTACCTGTTCCTACTCAAAAAGTACCTACCTGCATTGTAATTTTTTTGATGCCGTATACAGGATTTGTTGATGAGATTTGATGCACCGATTCACATTGAAGCATAGACCGGGATTTGAAAACCCTGCCCCCCTTTTTCCCCTCCTGAACCTCCTCTAACCCACCCCCACAATATTCATTGTTGTATAAGTATTGTTTGCAAAACCAACAAAATATGAGTATTTCTGAAGAAAAAAAACACAGGATGGAAGCATTGTGCAGAAAGAGAGAAAAAGCTATAAAAAGGACATTAGGCAGAAGTGGAAGGTGAAGACTCAGGGGAAATGTGAGGAAGTATTTCTTTGCTTGCTGAAATGGTAGTTAATGCATGGAACAACCTCTCTGAAGTGGTAGAAAAGGTTAATACAGTATAGTTCTGCTTGGGATAAATACAGGTACACACAGTATGGTAGGAAACCAGAATTCAAATAGTGTCTGAGACAGGAAGGAAAATGGACAGGTTAGATGAGCCAAGTGGTCCTCCTTTGTGAACATTTTCTGTGTTTCTTTGTTTCTTACATTTGACTCAGACACTCTTTATTTTGCTGCGCACCTGGAGGCACTTTTTGTGACGCTTAAGACAAAGTCCCCTTTCTCTCTTGAACAACTTTTCACGGGGTGACAACAATAACATTGTTCTATCGTCCCCTTTGGAATATTTCCAACCTAACACCATACATGTGATCCAACCACAAGCAGAAACCGAACAAAGAACTATGTCAAAGCAGACTTGTCTTCGCCCTGCTACATACATCCTGTTACACAGATTGAAATGGCTCTAGTGAGAGGTGCATTTAAAGCATCCATTGTTGCGAATTGCGCAGGAAAACAAGGTATTATTTGGTGCTTTTTAATCCCCTCTAGAAATTACTGAGTGGTATTTTAATTACACACTCTGGAAATCCATTATGCTTGTTACAGGAAATGTCACTCATGATTAAGAGGGCTTCCAGCAAATGCACTATAAGCGTAATGCTCTTACATCTCTACTGTATGTAGATTGCCAGTTCTTTGTGGCAACATTTGTCCACTGTCGGTGTACTGTGTAATCATTATTTATTTGCCAATCATGTAAAGCACCTTGTAAATGTTTGCAGTTATAATAAGACTAAGGTACATAATAATGAATACAATATACATTAAGATAGTTTTATTTACGTTGGACAACAAGAAATGTTAGAATCGCACTAAGAAGCCCGTACAGCTGTGTGAAAAGGATTCGCCAACAAAAAGTTTGCATTTTAAAATTAATTTTAGGGGTGCAACCAGAACTTTTAAATAAATCCTGCACAATAAAGCACAATTATGTCTTGAGAGGTGTCGTAATATTCTTGATGAATAATAATGAAGAGTAAAAAAAGAAGTGAACCAAACCACAATTGATTTGAATCACTTAATATTTTAAAGGCGCAGTTCCCACTGCATGTTTTGTACTTATTTTTTAAAGCTGTTTTCACTATACTGTACAATATGATGATTTCCCAGCTAAATGTTTTTTTTTGTTTTTTTTACTGATCTTATAAATTGTCTATTTTACTCTGTAAGGGATGAGTGCAGAGGTATGCAAATGGAGACCGTTTAGGGTGAAATTAACATATGGTTTTATTGAGCCTGTCCCTTTAAACAGCACAGCAAACAAAAATATACAAAAAAACAACAAACACCTATCCATTTGTAAGGGCTAACTTACTTCCCCTTTCCCTCTCTGCAAGGCTGGGGGGGAGGGGGAGAGAGGTGAAAGCCCCTTACCCACTTATCAGTGGGGTTTTGGTGTGCTTGAGGGTCCAGCATCTGGCAGGTTCCTGGGTCCTCTGTGCCCAAGAAAAGCTGTCTTGTCCCCTTGTGTCTTGCTGTCAACACACAGTCCTCCTGTGCATTCAAGACCCCTCTCCTCATGTCACCACCCATGTGCTGAGGAAAATCTCTCTACTGTAGGTCTGTTTTAGACAGGAGTTTTAAACCTCAGAGTCCTAATTAGCCAGGTGGAGTCTGGTTAATTTCCTGTCTGCACTTAACCAGCTCCCTGCTGGATTTAGAGGCAGTTTCTTACACAGGGCTAAGTCCCTGTTACGTACTCCTAACAAAATGAGCCCAAAACTTACATCAAACCGGCTTCTAAATCCCTCTAAGTAGCATAATTGAATTTAGAATTCTATCAGTTCGGGATAAGACCCTTTGTTGTATGCAAAAAAACTGTTTTGGGCTTCCTGTTTGGGTGAAGAAAGGGACAATAAGTAGCAGGAGTTGCCATTTAACTACAGGGTTTAGGCCTTTTAAAAAAGAAAATGATATATAAAAAACACTTGCCATAAAAGGCCACATGGAGCTCACTTTCACAATAAGTCATTGGAAAAAGGAAAGTGCAACTTGAAGTCCTCTGAAACGGTATAGGCTTTAGATGCCATGCAGATATCCCTCTGGTGTGTAATCACAACTACATACCAATAAGAAATAGGAAAAAACCCAGCTAATTAGCCACAAGGGCCACAGACGGCAACCTTTACTCAAAAGGAAGCTTAATCAGTCCCTGCTTCAGCACAGGTGGCTCAAACAAGTCCCTGATTCAGCACAGACGGCTCAGTCTTTGACTGAGCCACCTGTGCTGAAGCTGGGATATCCTAAAAACTTGACCTGTTGGGGGATCTTGAGGACTGGAGTTGAGCACCTCTGATATAGAGTGCAGCAGACAAAGCCCTTTCTTTCTTATGTGATTACTTGCTAGTCCTAGAAAACTAGAGCTCCTCATACTTCCTCCCAAACCTAGCACATCCCCTCTGTTTCCTCCTCTCATCCGACACCGTTTCCTAACTCTCCTCCTGCCTTCCTTGACAATTTTTCCACTGTCGCAGAGGAGGATGTGTCACTGTTGATCTCCTCTTCTCCCTCTATCACTTGCTCTCTTGACCACATTCCCTCACATCTCCTAAATCCTCTTGCTCCTACCATAACCCCTACGCTCACACACATTTTTAACACCTCCCTCTACTCTGGTACCTTTCCATCCTCCTTCAAGCATGCAACAGTTATACCATTAATCAAAAACAGCAAGCTTGACCCTGCCTGTCTTTCTAACTATTGACCTGTCTCCCTCCTGCCTTTTGCCTCTAAACTCCTTGAACGTCTTGTATTCTCACAAGACCTATTCTCTTCTAGACCCTCTACAATCTGGCATCCGCACTGCTCACTCCACTGAAACAGCCCTCATTAAAATAACTAATGACCTCCATGCTGCCAAAGACAGAGGTCATTACACTCTGCTCATATTACTTGACCTCTCTGCAGCATTTGACACTTCTCCTTCACATTCTCCATACTCTTGGTATTCGAAACAAAGCTCTATACTGGATCTTCTCTTTCCTCTCCCATCAAACTTTCAGTGTCTCTTCTGCTAACACCTCCTCTTCCTCTATCGATCTCTCTGTGGGGGTACCCCAGGGCTCTGTCCTGGGACCTCTTCTCTTTTCTCTGTACACGCTCTCTCTAGGTGACTTAATAACATCTCTTGGGTTTAAATATCACCTCTATGCTGACGACGCACATTTACTTTTCAACCCCCGTCCTTACACCTGCTCTACAAACCAAAGTTTCTGAATGCCTCTCTGCGATATTCTGGATGGCACTCCGCCGCCTTAAACTTAACATGGCAAAAACAGAGCTCCTCATACTTCCTCCCAATTCTGGCCCTACTACCTCCTTCCACATTACTGTTGGAACTACGATCATTCACCCAGTAGCCCAAGCACGCTGCCTAGGGGTCCCACTCGACTCCTCTCTCACATTCAAAACATTTCTAAAACCTGTCGCTTTTTCCTCCACAATATAACAAAGATACACCCTTTCCTCTGTCAGTTAAACTCTGACTCAGGAACTCATTCTCTCCCATCTTGATTACTGTAACCTCCTGCTGTCCGGCCTTCCTGCCTCTCACCTGTCTCCCCTACAATCTATCCTAAACGCTGCTGCCAGAATCACTCTACTCTTTCCTAGATCTATCTCAGCATCTCCCCTCATGAAATCCCTCTTCTGGCTTCCGATCAAATCCCACATCTCACACTCCATTCTTCTCTTCACTTTTAAAGCTTTACACTCCCTCCTTACATCTCAGCCCTAATTTCTCGTTATGCACCATCCAGGCTCTTGCGTTCTTCTCAAGGATATCTTCTTTCTACCCCCTTTGTATCTAAAGCCCTCTCCCGCCTTTAACCTTTTTTCACTGAATGCCCCACACCTCTGGAATGCCCTTCCCCTCAGTACCCGACTAGCACCCTCTCTATCCACCTTTAAGACCCACCTTAAGACACACTTGCTTAAAGAAGCATATGAATAGCACTGTGGATATTCTGAACACATGATACATAAAGCTTGGCCCCCTGCAGACGCACTTACCAGAACTCCCTCCTACTGTCTCTGTACGTTTTCCCTACCTACCAATTAGACTGTAAGCTCATAGGAGCAGGGACTCCTCTTCCTTAATGTTTCTTTTATGTCTAAAGCACTTATTCCCATGATCTGTTATTTATATTATCTGTTATTTATTTGATTACCACGTGTATTACTACTGTGAAGCGCTATGTACATTAATGGCGCTATATAAATAAAGACATACAATACAATAGTAGTACATCTCAAAGAGAAGCTTCCTCACAGATACAGCTCCATGGACTTGTTTACTCACCCATACATTATAACTCAATAAGTAGGAGGTATTAGGTAGGTGGGATGGATTTCTAAGTCATTCAGCAGCATATAGAAACGGAAACTAAATATGTGTAGGTGGGGACTTATTTCCTTACAGTAGTGTCCTAATCAATGCCCCCACTCACACCCACCATGCCCACAAGTAGCTGGAAAGCAGACAAAACAGCCACATCTGCCTAGTGTCTGGAGCTATAGCATGTGAAAACCTAGCTTGTAAAATCTGTTCTGCTTTACAGGTGCCTTCTGGCTCCATGTGAGGCAAACAGGTTCAGAGAGAAATGGGTGTAAATTAGGGTGTGAGATTTACAAACTGGATGAGGTGTCTCTTTAATATAAAGGATAACTTCCAAGACATACAGATGTAGCAGGCCTCCTTGTTCCCTTTCAGTGGGACATAGTGGAATATTTTGCACCAGCGGGGCCATAAGATCCTATGGAAACTCTGTTATATTCTGCGTTTTAATGGGATATGTCATGTTATCTGGGAGAAAAATTAAGCTTGCTACACTTGTATACAGCCAGGGCAGTTTTGTTCAAACATGTTTTACTAGGAAAAAGGCATATACTGTATAATAAAGTGGTTCCCAAACTTTTTCGGTTCAAGGCTCCCTAAGGCGATCAGGATTTTTCCACGGCGCCCAAAGTGAAAACAAAGTTGTATATACATACCTAAGAGTTGCAGTGCGCAGTTGTTGTCTCTCTCACACAGACTCACACACTCTCACACAGACTCTCACACAGACTCACACTCACACACAGACTCTCACACTCACACAGACTCTCACACTCACACAGACTCTCACACAGACTCTCACACTCTCACACAGCCCGCACCCCTCCTCCTATGTACACACAGGCAGACAAGTGACGGGTGGTAGAGATATGAAACACGAGCCGCAGGGAAGCCCCTGCAATAGCTCCCTGGCACCGGCAGCATAGCGCTCACCTCATTCGGTCACTGCTGTGGTGAGAAGCGCCTCATAAAACAAATTAACTGCCCCCCCCAGGAGACAGCGCCGGGAACTCCTCTTGCTGCCGCTGCCCGCAGCCGGTGAGAGAGCGACAGGTCGCTCCAAAACCTTACATGGAACGCGCAAACGGTCCGGTTCGGTTGCTGCCCTTCGCTATTTTGGTTTCCCGCAGAGCAAGCGCTGCATTTAGGGCCCGTTCTATACTGCATGCGGCCGTGTGTGCCTATACGAACACGCGTGCATGTGCCTCATGCTTTTCCCTGTTATAGAGCCGGGAGCTGCAGGTACTGAGTGTGTGTGTGTGTGTGTGTGTGTGTGTGTGTGTGTGTGTGTGTGTGTGTGTGTGTGTGTGTGTGTGTGTGTGAGTATATGTGTGTGAGTGAAGAAAGCCCTAAATAAGATTTTTTTTAAAGAAAAAAAAAAGTTTAATAAATATTTTTTTATTTTATTTGTGCAATCATTGACACACACACAGACACACACACACACACATACACACATAGATTTGAGCGCCGGTAGCGGCACAAAATCATCTTTTCCCCGTCTTTCCCGCTCCCTGCCGTGCGAGCGCGCTGCGCCATTATAGAAAGTCTGACTAACGTCAGCCAACTAAAATTCTGCGTGCGCACACGGCGTAGCACACACCCGGCACTATAGAACGTGCCTAGGGTTGCCAGGTTGCTTGTCCAAAAATACTGGACACAATAATAGACCCCCACACCCCCCGAATACATATAAAATATACCCCCGCACCCCCGAATACAAATACAAAATAACACCGCGCCCCCCCAAATACATTATAAATTTTCCCTCACCTCCCCAATACAAAATATACCCCCACCTCCCCCCCATCATCACCACAGCTCATCCTGCCCCCCCATCATCATCTCAGCTCATCCTGGCCCCCCCATCGCTGCCCACCTTATCTTCCACCCGATCATTTTCATCTCCCCAGGCTGGCAGGCTGCCCCCATGCCCCATCTTATTCCCCCCCCCCCCCCCCCCATCATTTTTATCTCCCCAGGCTGGCTCCCATGCCCCATCTTATTACCCTCCCCCCCATCATCATTTTTATCTCCCCAGACTGGCTCCCATGCCCCATCTTATCCCCCCCCCCCCCATCATTTTTATTTCCCCAGGCTGGCACCCATGCCCCAATCCCCCACCCCAGAAAAAAAATTGTCCTTAGCTTACCTCTGACTCACTCCTGTCTGCGTCCTCGTTAGTAGCTGCTGGCAGCACGAGTGCAGGATGACTGTCTCCGTGGCTCAGACCAGCATGCACCCGCCGCGCTCGCCTCCCCGCCCACACGCGCTCGCCTCCCCGCCCACACGCGCTCGCCCCCCCCCCCCCACGCGCTCGCCCCCCCCCCCCCCCCCACGCGCTCGCCCCCCCCCCCCCCCACGCGCTCGCCCCCCCCCCCACGCGCTCGCCCCCCCCCCCACGCGCTCGCCCCCCCCCACACGCTCGCCCCCCTCCCCCCCCACACGCGCTCGCCCCCCCAACACGCGCTCGCCCCCCCCACACGCGCTCGCCCCCCCACACGCGCTCACCCCCCCACAGGCGCTCGCCCCCCCCCACGCGCTCGCCCCCCCCCACACACGCTCGCCCCCCCCCACACGCGCTTGCCTCCCCCCACACGTGCTCGCCCCCCCACACGCACTCGCCCCCACGTGCTCGCCCCCCCCACACGTGCTCGCCCCCCCCACGCGCTCGCCCTCCCCCCCACGCGCTCGCCCTCCCCCCCACGCGCTCGCCCTCCCCCCCACACGCGCTCGCGCTCCCCCCCACACGCGCTCGCCCTCCCCCCCACACGCGCTCGCCCCCCCCACACGCACTCGCCCCCACGTGCTCGCCCCCCCACACGTGCTCGCCCCCCCCACACGCACTCGCCCCCACGTGCTCGCCCCCCCCACACGTGCTCGCCCCCCCCACGCGCTCGCCCTCCCCCCCACGCGCTCGCCCTCCCCCCCACGCGCTCGCCCTCCCCCCCCACGCGCTCGCCCTCCCCCCCACGCGCTCGCCCTCCCCCCCCCACGCGCTCGCCCTCCCCCCCCCACACGCGCTCGCCCTCCCCCCCACACGCGCTCGCCCTCCCCCCCACACACGCTCGCCCCCCCCCCCACACGCGCTCGCCCCCCCCCACACGCGCTCGCCCCCCCCCCACACGCGCTCACCCCCCCACACGCGCTCACCCCCCCACCCACACACAGGGGGGACGCGGCGCTTACAGAGGCCCTGTGCTCTTCCCCAAAGCATTTAAATTAGCCGGAGAGCGCACCCGAGACCTCTGTAACTCACCTGGTCTCCGGCGGCTTCTGGCGCTGGCGTAAAATGACGCCGCGGGGTCACATGATGTCACATTGCCATGGCAACGCGACATCACAAGACGTTGTGACGTCAGGATACGCCGGAGAACAGGTATGAAGGGGGGGGGGGGCACGAGCAGGGGGAGAGAGCAGACAGGGGGGCGCAGACTGAAAAGTTTGCGCACCCCTGCTTTAGAACACAATCTCATGGGTTTGAAAGCGGTGCTTTGTAAGTGCTAAAATTCAAACTTGGATGAGAAATGCCAACCCAATACAGCCATCTGCAGACATATACTGTGTATTAGTGTTTTTTCTTTAATGACTTTGCACAGTAAATCAGGAGGCAGGGACCATACTTAACTATGTTATAGTGGGCGGGGGAAAAGTGGAAACTCCCTCCAGCAAACAGAAAGCAGATCAAAGTTCACCAGTGTTCCCGAATGACACGCACAGCTTAGAAAAGGTCTTTTTTTACGTACTCTGGGGGGAAATGTACACCCACCCTTTCAAAATAAGAATGCCACATTGTATAATCATAATGAGATAAGATTATCTTCATGCGCTTCCTTCCAATTCCTTCACCTCAACTTACACTCAGCACCTCTCTGGTTTCCTATGTTCCTTTGTGACAGTCCCGTGCCCCCTCCCTTGTTCTCTTCCCCCAGCAGTCTTGCAGAGGGGAAGGGGATTTAGAAAGTTATCACATTATATATAGGTCTTATTAGGGGCACGTACAGTATAATCATTCTCTAACTGTAACTTTATATTCCAGCATATTCATTTTCAGTCAACTGGACATGAAATACTGTTTCAAAGAGACAATCAAAGCAACTTAAAAAATTAAAATGTTTTAATACAGGCAGCATTTGATTACCTTTGTTGAAAACTAATTACCTAAGCTGCCGATTGTTTCTCCTGTGATCGATCAGCAAAATTCTGCTTCCCAGGGTTCACTAAAGGTCTGCCTTTGAGTTTCAATCAATCCTTCAGTCAGTGTAACTGAGCAGCTACAATGTATCCTTATATTACTAATGTAACATTATCTATTGTTACAGTTGGCAGCACAAACTGCTGTGAATATTGGCAACAAATTATCACAAACAGGAAAGTGTTACAAAGATCTTGCACTGTTGGGGAGGTGGGCTAAAACCTGCTATAGAAATCAAAAGATGCTTATTAAAACTCATTAAAAATGGCATTAAGAGTTGAATTTTAAAGAAAAATGAAGTATTATCTAAAACTACAGAACTGATTATGTAAAAATCACACACGTAGGATATTGCTTGGATTGTTCCTTTAAAGCAGCAATACAGGTTTCACTTTACAAAAAAAATAATTACTACAGAATTGAAGCAGGGTCGTTTTCAGAGCTAAATTGTGTTCATTTCAGCTCTAAGGACCCCATGATTCCACAGATACTTATTTCCATAGGGGGTGCCGGTATCTCTGCAATCAGAGAAACTGTGTGCCTAACATAATGGCAGCGTTTAAATGTCCAGCACCGCGCTGGCCAATAGGAAGCTGTGACGTTATCCGGTGTGGCTTCCTATTGGCCCGCGTGACTGGGACATTTAAACTGAAAAGAGACACCGGCAACCCCATATGTAGGTAAGTATCTCTGTTGGCAAGGGGTCCCCAGGGTTGAAATGAACACAGTTCAGCTCCAAAGATGCCCTGCTGTAATCCTGTAAATAAAATAAAAAATAAAATGAAACCCGTATTGCTGCTTTAACTAACAGAGCATGCATTTTGTGGCTCAGCGGTTCCCCTTGCAGATAATGTTTCTGTATTACTTTGGTTAGTTATTTGTGGCTTTCCTGTATTGTTACTTTGTCAGTGTACTAAGCAAGACTGGCCTAGGAATTCAGAAGAGTGACTCGTGCACAGAATGTCGTATTGTTTGTTTGCCCAGCAGTGTATTGCAAAGCGAAGTGTGTTACAGAGCTTGTAGTCCTGCATTTCTGTTTCTCTGTGTGTCCGTGTTCCAGATGCAGGATTATTGCAGGACAGAATGCATCAAATATTATATGCAGTCTGGTTGGCATTACTGAATTACCCCATCTAGTTTTATTAATATGGGAATCCAATCTGTATAGAGCCTCACAAATGAATACTGTAGGCAGACCTATGCTTGCACCATGCCTTTCCCTAACTCAACTACCAATGGGAACTTCAAGTCAGGATAGTTGTGATTGGCTGCTGGGCTATAGAAGTATCTATTTTGCTCCTTTAAGTCACTTCATATTTTTTAGGATCTGTGACCTTATGCCAGACAACTGGATTTGTGGTTTCATTTAAGACTTTGGTGTCAAACTCCAGTCCTTAAGGGCCATCAACAGGTCAGGTTTTAAGGATATCTCTGCTTCAGCACAGGTGGTGCAGTCAAAATCACAGCTACTAATTGAGTCATCCGTGCTGAAGCAGGGATATTCTTAAATCCTGACCTGTTGGTGGCCCTGGAGGTCTGAGTTTGAAAACAGTGATTTAAGACAACAATTAACAACGAATTGTACTTCTTTATCAAAATGTTACTCTTGTTTTTTGGATTTACATGGTCATCTTACTAATTTTGAGGCCTTTATCGGCTGGCGATTGCTACTGTATGTATCAGTGTTAGTGATTGAAGTGCTCTGTAAAGTAGTGGTGAATTCCCTGATTGGGGGACTGCTTAATTCGGTGAAATAAGAGAATAAAGCTCTTTGAACCCAATTTTGAAAAGACTTCAACTTTACTGATGCCGAAAGAACATAAAATAAGAGGAGAATTTTTAATCTAAATGTCTTTTTCTTAAGGAAAAATAACAAAAAAAAAATGAAGGTTTGGAAATAAGCAGTGCAAAAGAATTACTCTTCCAGAACCTAGCTGATCAGTGTATTCCATGCATTAGACTAGGAATGGCCAACTCCAGCCCTCAAGGGCCACAAACAGGGCAGGTTTTAAGGATATCCCTGCTTTAGCACAGGTGGCTCGGTCATTGATTGAGCCACCTGTGCTGAAGCAAGGATATCCTGGAAACCTGACCCGTTGGTGGCCCTTGAGGGCTGGAGTTGGCCACTCCTGCATTAAACATTATGGTTGTGCTTGTGTTGAAGACCCAGCTCTGAGACTAGCATGGTTGACATATTTGCTTCCCAATTGCAGTTAGGGAAGAATTAATTCACTCTCTCCATAAGAATTATATCATATTATGAAAACACAATATAAAATAGTGGCAGACCACTGAAATTCAAGCTTTAAACATTGTTTAAAACAAATGTCAACCACAGTGCTATTTTACATTACTATGTTATTATATGTTTGTGTGTATATGTCATACTTAAATATGCTTGTGGTTAGACACTGAAACACAGCAGGTTAATTATTTATGAACCTAATTGTTGTTTATCTTTACACATTAATACTTTTAATATCTCGTGGGTTTTTTTTTTTTTACGTGTTGTTTTGTTATTGACGGTTAAAAATAAAAAGGTGTTAAAGAATGGAATTTGACACTAGGGAGATTAGATGGTGGATTTTATGCTTTGATATAAAAACAATAGTGTATTGGTTTCCTGTGTGTAGCAATAATCATACAGTATATGTACAATAACCATCTGTGTCACTTATTCAGCAGCTTTAAAAAATAGCTTCACTGCCAGAGGGACCAGCAGCACACTGCACAGTCATTTGGAACTGGCTCTCCTGGCAGCACTGGGAGTTGAATTAGTTATGTGTTCATCACATTTATCCCAAATGTTGAATACATGACACAGTCCTGGCTACGTTGTCTCATGCACTGTTCTTTACTCAGTACTTGGTCTTCACAGGCTTCCAACATCTTGATATAATAATAACAACTTATATTTCATATAGCACTTTTCTCCCAATGTGGCTCAACGCGTTTCACAATTACAGCATAGTGCACGGTACGCAGAACGGTACATAGAATTGTTACAGGCACGTGTCCCTGCCCCATGGAGATTACAATCTATGTATTTGGTCACAAGGAGCTGACACACCGGGATTAGAGCCAGGCTCCCCTGATTCAAACTCAATATCTTTGTTTTCAGAGTCAGTGTCTCTTCTCACTGAGCCACACAAGCCTCTAATAGTGTTAGTTTAAAACTAATATTATATGTAATGTTGGAAGCAAAGTACTGTGCACCTTTAGTTGCCTCTGGTTACAGTATGTGTTTTTGTTACGTATAGGATTGCATTTAGAAGGGGGATAGGGGGGGGGGGGGCTGTTTAAATGCAGTCGGTGCTTTGCCACCTGAAGTGCAGTTTTGTATTTCATTGCAAAAATATTTTTTAATGTTGAGTCATTGTAAACTAAACTATGTGTTGGCTTAAAGGAACAATTCATGCCATTTAAAAAAAAATTAACACAGGTTTGAAGCAGGTTGGCTTTCAGAGCTGAAGTCATTAATTTCAGTTCCGGGGACCTCCTGCTTCCTGAAATACTTTCCCCCATATGGGGTGCCGGTAGTAGCTGCGGTTAAGCTAGCTGGGGTAAAAGTTTCAAACTCCCGCATCACGCGGGCCAATTGGAAGCCGAACCTGATGACATCACAGCTTCCTAATGTCCCGCAAGGCGCAGGAAACTCCGCCATAACATAAACCCTGCTACCCAAGCAGAGCGGCTACCGGCACCCTATGGAGGTAAGTATTTCAGGAAGCAGGGGATCCCCGGAGCTGAAATGAATGGGGTTCAGCTCTGGAGACCCCCTGCTTCAATCCAATGCAAACAAAAAAAATGGCTTGGATTGCCGGTTTAAAGCATACTTGCCGGCTGACCTGCTATTGCTCCACATGACTACCTCATCATTTATTTAAAAATGTGTGCTTTGTGTACCTTCTTCATGGGAAACTCGGTGCAAGTCAGTGGAAAATGACCATCTCCTGCATTATGCTTTTTTAATAATTATAATTATTATCATCATTTATTTAAAATGTCCTGACATATTCTGTAGCGCTGTACAATAGGATTGGAGAACAAAAACAATAAAATAATACATTGTTACAGTAGGTAAGGAGGGTCCTGCCCCAGGGGGGCTGACAATCTATAAGGGAAGTGGAAACATAAGGTACAGAGGGATGAGAAGGTTGGTGTGTTTCTGATAGCTGCTTGTTAATTGTATGAAGAAGGAGTTGACATTGGGG
Source organism: Ascaphus truei (assembly GCF_040206685.1). NCBI lineage: Eukaryota > Metazoa > Chordata > Amphibia > Anura > Ascaphidae > Ascaphus > Ascaphus truei. Next base: position 106,940,183 of record NC_134486.1, read on the forward strand.
AACCAGTAAGTGGGATTGTGCGGAGGTAGAAATGTGAGAGAAGGGTAACGTGTGAAGATGGAAATGCTTCAATATACTGTACATCTGAAATATTTTATCCAAGACCAATAACAGCTGTAACATCAGCAGACAATAGCAAATGATTGACACCCTTTGGCAGCCTTTGCTGGGACTCAGGTGCTGATTGTAAAAGCAACTGAGATTAAGTCAAAACAGTTGAGCAGCAAACACCCCCCTTGCCCCCCCCCCCCCCCCCCCCACAGCAGACATGCAAGGAGAGGGGGGCGGAGGGGGGGTGGAGGTGCTGACAATATCCAGGTCTTTGAAGTTGTGTCTGTCTTTTCTTCATGATGTTAACCCTGTCCACGCTGGCTTAGTGGACAGGAGCATTGAGGGTGAAGCATATTGGGGAGACTCTCTTAGGGGGCTGCCTTTGCTGCGACTCGGGTGTTGTTTCTAAGAACGTGTACCAAATCTCCCAGGAAATGGCTTCATATTGGCCAGTACGGCTTAAAGAGCCATGAATGGTGAACTTGTATGTATAATACTGTGGAAGGTGTACACTGACAGACCCACAGATGTGTTGGAGTTGGACCATATATACTGAGATATAAACTCAAGATTTTAAATGTAACCATAGAAATCTCACAGAAATGTTGCAGTTTATTGGGAGATTGCCCCAGATTTTCCAAGGCAAGTGATCTAGTACTGGTGGCTGCATCTGTATATCAGCGGTGCGCAAATTGGGGGGCGCAAGATTTTTCTTGGGGGGGCAAGGGCGGTTGCAGAGGCCCCATGCTCTTCCCCGAGGCATTTAAATGCCAGGGGACCGCGCGAGGCCTCTGCATCCTGTACTTACCGGGATTCAGCCGGCTTCTACGCGTCGCCATGACAACTCAGTGTCAAATAACACCGCAAGGTCATGTGATGTGCCACGTCATCATGAAATCGCGCGTCGAATGATGCTGTTGGGTCACGTGATGTTACGTCACGCGACCCTCTGCGTCATTTGATGCCGGGTCACTCGGGAGGGGGCGTGCGAGCGCAGGGACCGAGACACAGGGGGGGAAGGGTGGGGCTCAGGCAAAAAAACTTTGCGCACCCCTGGTATATATAACCCTTTGTCCACATTTGAGGCATGAGCTATTTCAGTTACCATTACTTGCCTGTAGGGGGAGGCATTCATTAAGGAATTGACTACTGTTGTTGAATGCCAGTTTCACTAGTACGTTGGACATATGAGAAGAGCTAAAGCAATCAATGTACTGTAGTTTTCACGAGACTACCTTTTTTTCTGTCTTGTGTCCTCATGCAGACGTTTCCCAGGTCATTTGAGGAGGCTAGTTAGAGACGGAGTGCCTTTAGAAACATATTATAAACACTTTGAAATTGAAAGAGTATTTGCGCAGTGTATAATGCATATATTTTGTGTTGTTGAGTGGTGAGGGAGTCCAGACAAACATTTGCCTGGAGTAAGGAAGGAAGAATAAATGGTTAAGTAAAGACGATACTACTGTAGGTGACTAGATCACAGGTTTTATTTCAGGGACATTGTTTTTTTAAACCTTCTCATTGTTAAGTTCCTAAACTACTTCATTTGTTCATTTGTACAGAACAGAAATAAAAGAAGATTGTCCATAATAAGGCCATCTATTTATTGGAAATATCCTACAGTATAAATAGTTTATAAAGCTACCAAAGTCCCAGATTTGCATAAGACTGTTAAAAAGCATAAATAGGGTGAGAAATACCTGTAGATAGCATAAAGCAACCCTCTACTTCATAGGTGGCCAACTCCAGCCCTCAAGGGCCACCAACAGGTCAGGTTTTAAGGATATCTCTACTTCAGCACAGGTGGCTCATCCAGTGCTGAAGCAGGGATATCCTTCAACCCTACCCTGTTGGTGGCCCTTGAGGACTAGAGTTGGCCACCTCTGCTCGACATTATCTACAATGCTCTCCCTCAGTGGCATTCCTAATCATAGAAATAGAAATGTATTGATGCAGCGTTTCAGTCCCCACGGGGACCTTTCTCTTGACCGAAACGTTGAGTCAATAAACATCACTTTTTTGCATATATTAGTGCCTGTCTTTTTTTCCTTTTTCTGTATCTTTTTGGACAGTATGCACCCTTACCCTTATTTTTTGTTTTGTGCGTGCCCTGTTTCTGAATATATATATATATATATATATATATATATATATATATATATATATATATATATATATATGTGTGTATATATATATATATATATATATATATATATATATATATATATATATATATATATATATATATATATATATACCTATAAAGGAGAGCGAAAAGAAAGTACACACAGTTCATAGCGTAAAAAATAACATTTAATATAGGGAGGAGTTCGCTCACAAGGGTAGGATAAAAAACAGCTTCTGTGAATATATCGTCACCGCCAGCAGAGTCCACTCAGAAGTCGCGGTCCACTTGTAGGGTCTCACAAGGTGAGTATAAGCAGGCGATCAGCTGGAGACTCTGGCAAACTGGGGTCCTTGTGTAAGCAGATTATAAATCGTGGCCTCATAAATGCTCTGAGCACTACCCGGCCCAATTGCGCTCTTGCGTGATGACATAATCTCGCAGAGTTGTAGTCCTTACGCGTTTCGTCACACTTAGGCGACTTCTTCAGAGGATTATGGGACAGGTAACGAGTGTTGTTTAAATACCCTCTTGTTGCCAAGCAACCCGTTAATAGACTTGATTAGTCTGACATAGACTCTTTACAAGCCAGAAACCTTGATACAGTAGGTGAAATTCACTCAATACTGAAAATAAAATATGTTTTCGGTTACACGAGACTTGTGGACTTATACATACACATTGCATCATACTTCATGCAAGATGCAACAGTAATAGGCAAGTGTACAAAAGTGCTCAAAACATATGACACATGAAATGTAACATCAACAACACATTTTTTATATATATATATATATATATATATATATATATATATATATATATATATATATATAAAATGAACTAAATACTTTGATGTCTGTCATATATGAGGTGGGCATTGCAAGGCATATGTTGCCTTCGGCGCGGCTGTTGAGTGGTAAGTGCGCTTTAACCTTGCCAGATGGGGGCTCTATGGTGCGGAAAAGCCTTGTGGTGGCTGGGGGTGGCGAGTGGGCAGGGCTCATTTGTGCATGATTCCCTGGGGCCCAGTGTAGCTAAACGGCTGGGCCGGTATGGTGCCCAGCTTGGTGTGTTCTTGCGGGCCATGGTTTGGGTACCATTGGCCTTTACCCGGGGGGACCATTATCTGTTTCAATAAAAGCCTCGGCCGTTGTACCTCCAGACCTTGGTTGTGTGGTTATTTATTTATATGTAAGTTTATGGGGAGGTGTAAGCCGGGAGGGAGGGGGCATTCCTCGCAGGCTCTGAGGTCAGGTAAAATAATATCCTGAACAATAAAAGAACAGCAACGAGGGCAGAGAAAGGACAACACCTTCTAATAAATATTTCCATTGGGATTCACTTGGGGTTACTCTTTCACAAATGCTCATTTTTAATTTTATGTTGGAGATTTCCTGACAAGGGGATTTAGTGATATAGTTCCATTCATCTGGTAATTGCTGGCATAAGGGTTGTTGGCATTAGTAATAAGCACCATAAATACAAAAATTGGGAGCCACGCTTGCATCGCGTTATAAGCGGATTCGCGTTGTAACAGATCGCGTTATATCATAATAATCATTTCACAAAAAAAAGTGTTTGCCTGTAGTATGATTATTGATAGAAATGCATATATATATATATATATATATATATATATATATTTTTTTTTTTAATTATTATTATTATAATGCATTTCTATGAATAATCATACTACAGGAAAAAAACTTTTTTTTGTGAAATGAGTGAGTTAACTGTAGGATCAAAAACACATAGATACAAAACCACAAATCAAACAGTCACTTAACAAATTGCAATACTAAGAAGTGAACCTAGGATCTCTGCCACGTTCACTTTTATCACACAACGATAACCTGTTTATCATATAAGCAATGAACTAAGCAGTTTCCTTATTTTAATGACACGGTGTGCACTTGCATCATTATACTTTGTTATTTGGAGCTATTTACACTCTGTCTAACAGATGTGCACAATTTACTCATTTATATCTGCATATTAATTAAGTTCTGCGAGGGTTATCCCCTGAGGATACACTGAGACTTGGTGTTGACCTATTTTCCCATGAGCTGATCTTTAGCCGTGAATAATTAGAATGTGGTGGGTTCTTGTGATTACTCCCTTAAGGTTTTGTGTATATAAGATGGACCATGTGTTATTATATGGTCCTTTGCAATCTAGTCACAATGGTGCAGTACACTAGGAGCACACTGGTGTGTGCACAATGCAGAATGCAAAATCACCAGCAACATCCATTGTAGAATGTGGGGAAATAGACTTTTTATATGGGGGTAAGGGACGTGGGCGGGGGGGGGGGGTTATCCTTGAGAAATACACAGTAGACTCAATATAACAAAAATATCTTAAATGCTATTCCCAAAACTATGATTTGTATATCTCTTGATATCTCTCTACTTACTATTTACGTGTGTCATGTGTCTGTTTTGCTAAATGATCTGTATACTGTAGAGACAGGTCTGAAGGAGTGTTATTGTCAAGTATTCATTTTCTCTACACTATGTATATTAAAGCAGCCGAACCCATGTGATGTATCTATCACAAAATATAAAATATACAAAGTACAGTACTGTACATATTATTTTATGTTTTTAATTATTGTGAATTAACTTGGTAGTTGTCTAACTTAACAAGCATCACATGTAGTGCTTATTCTTTCATTGTTTTGCAACTTGGTAATTATTTAAGAGCTTATTATATACTTAATTACAGACTGCTGCCTACTGACTGCTCTAGAGGATATGGGTTTGTGTTGGTAATTTGCTTGTGACAGGACATATTCTTCAACAGGACTACAAATGGCCTATTGTGAGATTATTGGGTTACTTTTAGTGGTCAAAATGTAAAACTGACAATTTGTGCCAAATTGTGATTTAAAACAAAAACTCTTCTGGGGCAGCGGTTTTTGATGTAATTTTTTCATGCGTTCAAGTTGACAACAGCTTGGGGACAAGATACTGTACCTTCTTCCTAGCATTTCATGTTAATATCTGGTGCTTTTATGCCTCTATTCCTGCAGTATTCCCCTCTGTTCTAAATATGCCTTTAGTGAACTGCAAAAGTGGTGTGAATGTTTTGTGCTATGTACGGACACAACCTACAGTAATAAAATGTGCATCTGATTTGTGTTTGTGCGAACCTCTGTACCCTACGCATAAAGTTCAACATGTCCTAATAATATACAACCTACAGTAATATAAACATTTCCGTCCCCTCTGGCAGGTTAGAAGATACTGGGGGTTTAGAAGATACTGCTATATGTTGGCAGAAAGGACCAACTCACTACGTCAAAAGCTCTTAATTTACTCTTTGGAGGGTATTCAATGGAAAGTCAAAGTAATATTCACATGACAAAAAAATGCTACTATTTCTACGTAGACACCATCAACGGACAGACCTGCAGTGTGTATGTAAATTCAGAATAAAGATATTATTAAGTAGGATGTAAGTAGGCGGTAGCTCTTTGCTTTTCCTTCAAAGGAATGATTATTGTACAGTACGATAATTCCATTAGCTGTGGTTAACAAACACATAGAACCAAGTGCCACTTTTCTGCCGATTTTCAGTCTTAGTCACTGGAAAACATTGATGCTTCAGGGACCAAAACGCCTGTGGAGGTTCTGCAATAATTTATTTCTCTTTCTGACTTTCTCACATTTTCTCTTTTTGCCACAGCTGAATCTCAATGTGCTAGAAAAAGTTGTTTTGTCCCGAGGATTAGTAGTGCATGAAACTAAGTAGAAGTGCAATACTCCACAGCTGCCAGGTATACGGTAAATAACATTTTGTCTTTTTACAGTAAAATGTTTGTGGCTTTGATCACTAGGTCTGTGTAAATATATTGTGCTTCATATTCTCGGCACAGCGTTGAACAGTTGCTTCCTGAATAGAATGTAAGCTATAGTGCAGTAAACAGCACAAACGTAACTTACATTATAACCAGCAGTATATAAGCATCTTACTTGTAGTGCACGTTTAATGCCAGTATTATAAGAAAGCAGATTACATTGGGGAAAAGCTTACACTTTTATCTCCTTCTCTGGAAGGGGTTACAGTGAATTCACGTGGATTCCAAATCACTCCAGAAGAAATAAAACTAATAGCAAAGAAATATTTATTGATCTGGATAAAATAAACGGATTTGTGCAGTGGACACGTTTGGCTCAACAATATGTCTAAGTGACTATCTGTGTTTAACTATTAGTTTTATTGGAAATAAATTGTCTATTTCTCTGTGTATCTATCTATCTCTATCTCGACAAATGCATTCCCCCGCACGCCACAGCGAGAGCATTTTGGCCGCTGTCGAGTGCTTACCTGCGGCGGGGTCTGGCGGCATGGTGCGGCAATCTCCTCTTCGCCCCTGCAAATTGTAATGTTTCCCCTGCAGGTCCTGAAAAAAGTGGCCATGCAGCGTCAAGTGACGCCGCATGGCCATGTCAACGGGATGCTACATGACACCGTGATGTCACACATCGCCACGTTGCGTTACACCGTGACATCATGGCGTCCCGTTGCCATGGCTACGCAGCATCACTTGATGCCACGCGGCCATTTTTTCAGGACCTGCAGGGGAAACCTTACAATTTGCAGGCGAGAAGACGGAGATCGCCGCACTACGTCGCAGGTAAGAGTCGTAGGGGGGATGGGGGAGTTACTTGGGGGGGGGGGGGCGAGTGGGTTTTGCCCTAGTTTGTCTATATATATATATATATATATATGTGAGAATATTTATAATGTGTATAATATTTAATTTGATCAAATGCACACACTGTATGAATGCGTGTGTGTGTGTGTGTGTGTGTGTGTGTGTGTGTGTGTGTGTGTGTGTGTGTGTGTGTATACACACGTCGTGAAATAAACAGCTTTATTTGTACATATTAAGAACTGGAGTTTTATATTTATTACTAAAATGACTACAAAATACGTATACCTTGCATATCCACATTGATGCCATCCTGTGCTAATGCAGTAAACAAACAAAAAAGACAGAGAACACCAATAAATCAAACAAGCGTTAAAACATTATTGTATTTAAAATAAATTCCACAGTGACGACATTTTGGCCAATGAAGAGCTAGCTTCCTCAGGGTCCAAGTGACTTCACACCCCGAGGAAGGTCTAATCCCTTTCCCTGCCAGAGGGATTGCAACAATGCAATGCGTTGCTGACCCACTCGGCAGCGCAGGATGTTACAGTAATTACTCGGAATGTCAGCACAATGGCACGATTTCTTGATACTACAGCTCAACCACGTTATAACGCGATACGTTACAACGCAATCCGCTTATAGCGCGATGGGATTCTTTGGACCTCAAGCACAGCGTTATAAGGGGGTTGAGCTGTGTATATATATAAATATATATATATATATATATACACTTTTTTAGTTATGTATTGGCCTGCTCCACTATTTTTGACTGTTATGAGCTGTGTACCTAGCTGAATACATAGCACTGCACCCACACATATGGATAACTTCTTTTTTGCATGTAGTTTCTTCTTTGTATCTTTGTTTCTTTTGATGGATGTTGCACGGTTACTATCATGTTGATTGCGCACTGATAAACATGACCATAAGTGGGGGGAAACGTCTCACAGAGCTAAACAACCTATATGTGTGGCCAACACAAAAGGCAAAAACACAAAAGGAAAAACAGGGAAACCCCCCTGAGAAAGGTCAGAGTAGAGCTCTACTTACAAGTCTTTTAGGGGGGAAAAGGGGTCTAATTTATTTCAGGAACAATGCAGAATGCAACATGTCGGGTCCAACTGAAACCATCTGACGAGAAGTCCATGTTGGACCTGAAACGTTGTGTTCTCCACTGTTCCTGAAATAAATTAGATATTTTTTTTCTGCAATACTGTTGAGTGGATCTCTACTTTACCTTTTTTTTGGGGGCGGGGGGAGGGGGTTTCCCTGTTTTTTATTTTGTACTTTTGATGGTGTACTGATACACCATGTTACGGAATAATATTATTAATAGTAAATCGCTGAACTGCTGGCCTCATTTGCATGTCATGTGACACTGGCAATCAAGTTTTCTCCTAGAAAGGTTCATGCAATTTAATGTTACCCTCTTTTGTCATCAAGGGTGCAAGGTAAGGCTCGTCATATACTGTGTGCGGCCGAGCGCGCACGTGCCTGTGCGAACGTGCGTGCACGTGCCGCACACTTTGTGTGTGTGTGTGTATAGAGTCCGTGCTGCCGGGAGTGACATGCTGGGAACTGTGTGTGTGTGTGTGTGTGTGTGTGTGTGTGTGTGTGTGTGTGTGTTTATAGATTGTGTAGATTGTGTGAGTGAATAATTACTTAAATAAGATTAAAAAAAAAAAAACATGTTTGATAAATGTTTTTTATTTGTGCACTTATTGGCACATACACACACACATTCATTCATTAACAGCGGCGGTAGCGGCGCAAATTCATTCTTTTCCTGATCTTCCCCCACTGTCGGCGGTTCCACACAGACTGCCGTGCGCGCACGCGTGGCCCTATTATAGAAAGGCTGACTAACCTCAGCCAACTACAACTGCCGCGCGCGTGCTCGGCGCAGCAAGCGCACGCACTATAGAACAGCCCTAAGATCACAAATGCGCAGTGAAATGAAACAGTACGAGCACCGTGATAAGGATAAGAACAGCAGGATTTGCAGTTGATCCATATCACCAATACCAGGGGTGGCCAACTCCCGTCCTCAATTGTCACCAATAGGTCAGGTTTTAAGGATATCCCTGCTTCAGCACAGGTGACTCCATCAGTGGCTCAGTCTGACAGCCTTTGAGGACTGGAGTTGGATACTCCTGACCAATATTAACAAATGTGTTATAAACCATAAGGTGAACCCTCATGGAAACAGCGTTACAGGTTATATTGTCTTTCTCGGGATACATACACTGAGATACCCTTTGTATTAAAAAGTGAAATACAATTTTTGGGGCTTGTTTTGTTTCTCACAAAAGAAAACGAACTGCTTAACCCCTTTTGTGCTGGACAAGCCTGCCCACACACTGCTGACGCCCCTGGCACTGACAGAGTTAAAGCTGCAGCTCCCTCACAAAATATTTTTCTTTTCAGCTGGCCCAAATCAGAGGGGATTCCCACAGCAGGACTGCCCTGTGCTGATGAGGATTGGGAACAGGAAGGAAATACCTGCTGATCCATTGTAGAAGTTGTTAGGAGAATTTGGGCAGGTAAGCTTTCTACTTAAACTCTAAAATATAATGGTCAAGCTTTCTTAAAAAAAAAAAAAGTTAAGAAAATGATTGCATATATTTTAATTATTTTTTTTCCCCCTTTATTGGAGACATACACTTAAATTACATACAGAGGGCACAATCAGTTTGATACATAACGGTCAGATTATAGTGAGTCTTGACTGTAGAGTGGGCGCATGGTCTCAATAAATTATTTTATTGATTTTTGGTAAGGAAAGCAGGGGGGAAGACTCAGGGAGGGGGTCGATAGATGGGAACGACAGGAGAGGGGGAAGGGGGGGGCGGGTTAGTCCCTCTCTTTCTCTCCATCTCTATCTCTCCATCTCTATCTCTCCATCTCTTTAGCTCTTATGTGCTTAATTGGTGGGGCCCAACCGGGACCTAGCAGGGAGGTGGGGTTCAGGAACCTGTCCAGGGCTCCCAGGTATTATAGAATTGTGGCATTTTCTGTTTTAGCATGGCTGTCAGTTTTTCCATGATCATAACTGTATTTACCCTGTTGACCACGGTCCTTCTTGAGGGCGCTTTTAGTTGCTTCCAGGCCGCCGCTACCGAGCATCTTGCCGCCGTAAGTATGGCGGAAGTCAGCCTGGCCTCGGGGGCTGGGAGATCCTCTATTGGTTTACCCAGCACGTACGTCAGAGGATCCAGGGGAACCTCCAGGCCCAGGGTGTCATCTAGCAGTTTTTGGACTCTGGTCCAGAACCGCTGTATCTCCGGACATGTCCACCATATGTGGGGCATGTCGCCCTTTTGTCCACATCCCCTCCAGCACTCGTCAGTTGCGCCGGGGAAGATCTGGCTCTTAATAATAATAAGATATATAATACATATTATATGTATTTTAATTATTTTTAAGGAATGTGCATGTTCGTTCTCATTTAACATATTTGTGCAGCGTAATGTGGATTTGAAAAAAAAAGTTAATCTTGTATTACAAGCAATAGAGAAACGGTAGGCTTAAAAATTGAAAACGAATGGAAATTGCTGTTTCAAATTACTTTATTAAGCATTTGAAAAAGGTTGTCATTTATAGAATGAGGATGAAAGGAAGATGTTTTGCAATACAACAAAGGGTCCATGTTGAAATAGACAAGAAGCAAAGAGTGACACACTGAGTGCTCATTTGCTTGTCATTACCCAGAATCCCTGGCTGCAGTATAAGCATGCATGCTAAGCGAGAATGATGAAATACAGGGTGGCAGACCTGTCTGAGACATGTGAATGCCGGGCCCGACTCTCAGTTGCTTGCAGGACCTTCCTCTCTCTGCCCCACACCGCCGAGCTTCCACTGCCGGCGCGCGACAGGGCACTTTTTTATATGTATTTGGGTGGGAATTTTTATATGTATTGGGGGGGCTTGGTTGGGTGTATTGTTATATGTATTGGGGGGCTTGGGGGTATTTGTACGTGTATCTGGGGGCTTGGGGGTATTTTCATATGGATTAGGGGTATTTTTATATGGATTGGGGGGCTTGGGGGTTTTTTTATATGGGTTGGGGTATTTTTTATATGTATTGGGTAGTTTTTTTTTTTTTTATATATATATGTATTGTTTTATATTAATATAACGTGTGTGTGTGTGTATATGTAGATCAAAAAGATAAAGAAAAGCTCCCTATACGCCGCACTAGAGATCACCTGAATCTATGTTAAAACTTAATATTTATTAATAAACAATTAAAATGTGTTTATTGCAGCAGTAATGTGAACCAAAGTAATTAAAATGATTGAAATAAAAACGGAGAGGTTAGCTGTGTACCTAATAGAAACTGACAGTGTAGATCAAAACCACTATTGTCAATTAGAGTGTCCCACAACTATATAATTATACTAGAGGTGTTAGTGATTTGGCTACAATATTGTGTCATTTGAAAACTACTCCTAGATGGTAGTGATGGGTGTAACCTGAATTGATGTGTACGCTCGGATTACCAAGTAGATACTGTAGTGAATCAGGTATACATACACATTTGTGCCAGACCGTCAGGTTCAAAATTTAGTGAGCCTGTGGGTCTGTCATGGTGAGCAATAGCAGTTGATGCAAGATCACAAAGTATGTGTCTTGTACTGTGAACCATGAACCATACAATGATTAAGGAGTAGTCAGAGTGTTGTGCTTCCTAATGAAGTCTCCGAAACACTCTGAGAGGAATTAGGCAACAGACCTCTCCGATATAGCCAGCGTACTAGGTGGTAACGCAAGCTAAGCGTTACCACCTAGTACGCTGGCTATATCGGAGAGGTCTGTTGCCTAATTCCTCTCAGAGTGTTTCGGAGACTTCATTAGGAAGCACAACACTCTGACTACTCCTTAATCATTGTATGGTTCATGGTTCACAGTACAAGACACATACTTTGTGATCTTGCATCAACTGCTATTGCTCACCATGACAGACCCACAGGCTCACTAAATTTTGAACCTGACGGTCTGGCACAAATGTGTATGTATACCTGATTCACTACAGTTTCTACTTGGTAAACCGAGCGTACACATCAATTCAGGTTACACCCATCACTACCATCTAGGAGTAGTTTTCAAATGACACAATATTGTAGCCAAATCACTACCACCTCTAGTATAATTATATAGTTGTGGGACACTCTAATTGACAATAGTGGTTTTGATCTACACTGTCAGTTTCTATTAGGTACACAGCTAACCTCTCCGTTTTTATTTCAATCATTTTAATTACTTTGGTTCACATTATTGCTGCAATAAACACATTTTAATTGTTTATTAATAAATATTAAGTTTTAACATAGATTTAGGTGATCTCTAGTGCGGCGTATAGGGAGCTTTTCTTTATCTTTTTGATCAACATTAACCTCTTCCCTGCCAGCACCACCTATACACTTTATTGCAGTTTTTGTTCCTATATCACACAGGTTATAATATTTAGGTTTTCCCTCCTTTCACATTAGTATAGTGCAAGGTGCACACATTATGACCTTTTGGTCATTCCACCCCCCCTGTGTGTATATGTATGTGTATATATGTGTGTGTGTACATACATATGTGTGTGTGTGTGTGTGTCATATATATATATATGTTTGCGTGTGTATGTATATATATGTGTACACACACACGTGTGTGTATATATATATATACATATACACACACACATATACACACACACATATATACACGTGTGTATATATATATATATATATATACACACACACAGCTCGACCCCCTTATAACTCTGTGCTTAGGGTCCAAAGAATCACATCGTGTTATAAGCGGATCTCGTTAGAAATAATGTATAATTGTATGCATTGTACAATAAAGTATTTAAGATACCAATAATCGTGTTGTAAAGTATTTATAATTACAAAAATTGGGAGCCACACTGGCATCGCGTTGTAAGCGGATTCGCGTTGTATTGGGTAGGTAGGTTTAATGTATGTATTTGGGGGGGTGGGGGAGGTTGTATATATTTGCGGGTTGGGGATTTTTTTTTGTGTGTTTGGTGGTTTGAAGATTTTTGCATTGGGGGGTGGGAAGTTTTTTGGGGGAAATCTGTCTGCGGCCCTGTCCCCAATGTTTCAATTTACCCAGCCTTATAGATTGTAAATCTTGCATGTAAATGTTACTTCCCCCTCCAATGCACCAAACACATTGTTTCCTCCCCCAGTGCCCTGCTTTGATTATCCACTTCCCAAGTGCTTCAACATTTACCTAATTCTTGTTGTAATATTTATTGGATTGCTCCCTTCCTCAGTGGTCCCACTCTATCGTTCCCAGTACTAAGAACTCCATTGTCCCCCAATTATTCCTAATCTATTGTAGTAGGGAGATTGTCCCCTTACCCTTTTTTTCCTAATCTGATTGTTCCCTCTCCAAGTGCTCATAATTAAATTGTTCCCCTCTCAGTGATTCCTAATCTGATTGTTCCCTTCTCCACTCTTCCAAAATCTGATTGTTCCCTTCCCAGTGCTCTCAAAATTGACTACTCCTGTCGCAAATACTAACAAATAACCGTCCCCATTACAAAAGATCCCCCCATTAACTGTACCTTTTACCCCTACGCAGACTGCCCCATCACTAACTGACACCTCCATCGACTATCCCCACTATATTTATCCCTAACCCTTGCTGAACTACCACTGTTCACCCAAACCTCACAAATCATTATCAGTCCCTCACCAACTAACCTCTCCTCTGCTCCATCCTATCCTATCCCTCATCTATCCCATAGCACGATTACCTGTCCCTCCTTGCTACTCATCCTCCTTCCACTACACTCCCTCCCCCCACTTCCACAATCCTTCTCAATCCCTGTCCTCACCACCCCATCCCTCGACACAAGCCAACCTTCACTCGCCATGCCAACCCAAGTACCCTCATATACCCCTCCTTGTCAACTCCTTTCACCCCCCACTCCCACCCTAACCTCCCATTCTCTCTCTGGAACGCCAGATCCATCTGCAATTAAGACCACCTTTCCCCTCAATCACTTCCTGCAAAACAATCTTGCATTTCTCACAATCACCGAAACAGGGATCCACAACAAAAACACTGCCACCCCGCTGCCCTCGCATCACAACACAATCATACGTCACCTATACCCCACATCACACCGATGGAGGAGGGGTTGGCTCCTTGTCTCCTCATCCTGGACAGCTTCCCCCATCCCCCTTTCTTCCCCACCTTCCCTCCCTTCCCTCCCTTCCCTCCCTTTTTCCTCCTTTTGAATTCCATGCCTGCTCTTGCTCTTTCGCCCTACCAATCACAACCATTGTAATTTATCATCCCCTGGCTCTCCCACACTATTTTTCAATGAGTTTGATTGCTTCCTCTCTTCACTCTCACTCCCTCCCAACCCCCTTGTCCTCCTCAGTGACTTTAACCTTCACCTCAACAACCACACCTCTGCCTCTGCCTTCTTCCCACTCACCTCCTTCTTTGGACTCTCTCACTGAATCTCCCCCAACCCACATACACGGAGGCACCCTCAACCTTATCATCATGGCAAAATGTCACGCAGAGTCCCCCTCCACACTCCTTCTCCCACCTGCCGACCACCTCGTCTTCTCCACCATTCTTTGCATCACCCTCCCTGCCACCAATCCCATCTTTCACAAAAAGCTCAAATTCATTGACCCATCCTCCCTTACCTCCTCCATTTCATCACTCCTACCCCTCACACATAATTTTTCTCTCTCCCACTGAACTATGCCCTATCCATCCTCATCTCTGCATTATCCTCCTCCCTCGATAAAATTGCACCAATCCTCCCTTTGTCCCACCATAAAGCCACCTCAACCCTGGCTCAACTGCCAACTCAAAACACTCCGTCTCTCCCTTTTGTACACCTGAGAGATCATGGAAATCTTTCCGTTCCCCATCCTCACTTTTCACTTTCCAATTCCTCCTCCACCAATATACCGCCACTCTCAAATCGCAAAAACAAATCTACTACTGTATAACACCCTTATCAAATCCCTATCACCTCATCCACACCAACTGTTCTCCACCCTAAACAATCTGCTATTACTCTCCCCATCTCTCTCACCTAAGCCACCCTCCCCCTCTCAAGGACCTTGCTTCCAACATCTGTACTTCTTTCCCCTCTTCTGCCCCCCACCCTCCCCTTCCATCCACCAACCCTGCCCAACCTCTGACGATGATCTCCTCTCAATCATCAAACACTCTCATTCCACCACTTCCCTTCTAACCCCATTTCACACTCTCTCCTCCCTCCCCTCCTCCCTGCTCTCCTCCCCTATCTCTCCTTCTTAAACCTCTCCCTATCCAGCGGACAATACCCAGACTCCTTTAAAACTGCGGTAGTCATCCCGCCCCTCAAGAAGCCATCTCTCGGCTCTGCCCTTCCACTCCAACTTTTGCCCTATTTCACTCCTTTCATACTTCTCCAAACTCCTTGAGAGCAGCGTTCACAACCAACTCTCCACCTTCATCCACACCCATTCCCTCCTTCCCATTGTCGAGTCAGTCAGAGTAAACACAGCCACCGCCAGAGTACACCCAGCCACAGTCAGTGTAGTGCACCCCTAACTCTTCCAATTGCTTGTAATAACCGCTCCCCAAATCACAACCCTTCACAGCTGGGGTTTAAGAGGGGGAACAATAGGTAGTAATGCTGCTCACCAAAATAAATAAAGTAAAGATACTTGCAATAACTGATGCTCCTGGTTCAGGGAAAACTGTCTAAAAAATCCTATACTTCAGTAAGAATAGATGATCCAAGGCACTGCAGATTTTTCCAAAAGGTTTATTGTGTCAGAACAGTGCTGTTATGACACAATAATATTTGGGAGGAAATCCGCAGTGCCTTGATCATCTATTGTTTAAGAGGGGGAAACGTTTTGTTGGGATTAACACTTTTGGATCTCAAATCTCAGAGGATGAACTTTACGGAAAATAAGAGTTTGGAATTGTTACACTGACCCCTTTATAATAAAGCACGTCTTCAGATGGTTACAAATCGACTTCCTTTTCTCGTATGTTGAGGTTTATTGAGTAACAGGTGTTCACAAAGCTGACAGAAATCCAAAGGCTAAACTGTTTCACATATTACATACACACTGCTTAGTTGCAATAACATAACACTATTCTTCATTTTGATTCAGTGTTTTACATTGGAAGACACTGAAGATCGTTTACTAAAGCTGCCGACAGAATAGGCCCCAGGGTTTCTTTTAAATAGATGTATTTTTTATGTTTACACCATTTCCTATGCTTACTATGAATGGAGTACATTTTGGTAAGCTTGTATATTTGTCTTTTTCTTATACCTACTATTCATTTCAGGCTCAGTATATTTATCTAGAAAAAAAAACGAAAAAAAAACCCTGTACATACTGTATAATTATATCTGCACTAGTTTGTCAATCTGTATATTTCAAATGAAAGGGAAAACATTAATTGATCTTTTTTTTTGTGGCAAATTGCAGAAATATTTGTGTGAATTCGGGCAAACCATCTCATACGCCGCTAACAAGCACTAAAGGGTCAATTGCATTTGCAATTGTGTGTTATATATAATAAGACAGTTTCACAATGTCGAGGGTAAATTGTAATCTATAATACAAATATTTCTGTATAGGAGCCAGTTCTTGATGTAGCAGATTTGCGGCTGCATCTGAGGTGTTTTTTTTACGTTTTTCAGCAGTTCGTATCTAGCATCTATCAACTACTTCTAATGGTCAATATATTCCAAATGATTAAATGGACAATGAGTTACAGAGTTTTTCCTGCTGCCTTCAGTGAGACAGTGTATTCTTTTTTTGTATTGTTTTTGAAAGTTCGCCTGAAAACTACCATTGATAAAATAAGAAGTATTTTTGTCTTGGCCACAAACTAATCTCTTTATGCTGGTGATTAGGTTCCATTTACGGAATCGCATATTTTATTTCATCCAGAATGTTGAACTTTGAATCTGAGTAATGACCTTGTTTTCTTTCCTGCATGGTGACAGTGCAGAGCTACCATAATACCAAACGTGACATAATACCAAACAATAAAAGCGTGACATTACACGCACAGGGCACCTGCCATATGTGTAGCAGCAGATTAACCTTCTCGGTGGATGTCAGATGGCTGGGTTGATTAACGCCATTTGTTTCACCCGTCTGAAAAGCAATCCTTTTTATTACTATTTGACACCAGATTGAATCACAGATACCAATCCACCTGTGAGAGCCTGTAAGGTTCTTCAACTCTTATTCTTCAATTTGCAGTACAGGATGGCTATACAGATTCCCAAGGCTCTTATAACACAACATACAATATCAGAAGGTACACGGCTGCATGACGTACGCAATACAAATGAGAGCATAAATCCACAGATGTAATGTAATAGTTTGGATTTATATTAGACATTTACACTGCCTCTTTCACTGGTGGCTGTCACAATTTGCACAGTATTCTGTTTTTCTGTCAACTTTTTTTTTGTATTGGCCTTTTTTAAAAACATTTTATCACCGTAACAACATATTATCCTGGCAAATATTTATGCATTACCTTTTTCAGACCAGTAGTAAAATTATATTAATTTGGAAATTGTATCATTTTAGAGGGACCGTCTCATGTAGTGAGACAAAAAAAACAATTCATCAATGCAATTGGCTTTCCAAATAAAATTCAGGGGCTCTTAACCCCTTGAGTTACGGGTGGTAGGCCAGGGTGCTCAACTCTAGTTCTCAAGACACCCCCCCCCCCCAGACCCTCTTCCTGGGTAGGCGGTACCATGTCACCTCCGGCAGGTCTTGATCATGTGATCCGTCCTGAGCTATCTCGTGATCACTACATCAAAGTACATGGAAGAGAGGAACCTCCTCTATGTGAAGCGCTATGTACACTAATGGTGCTATATAAATAAATACATACATACATACATACATACATACATACATACATACATACATACATAGAGATCGTGTTCCTGTGGAGCGCTGATCACAAGCTCCTCTAGAAAACAAGCTAAAAGGGATAAAGTCATAATGGCCTCCAGGGTGCCAGACTTCATGCTGTACATTGTATGTCAATAAGGGACTCAAAGGGTTAAAGTAAAATCATAAGATTTCATTTCCGTCAGGATTGTTGAAGTTCATGGTTATGTTCTGACTGTAATCATGTCTAACTGTTTGACTGATAATGACATCATAATTACTGTACAAACAATGAACAAAAGAGAAAGAACCCAATAAACAACTTCCCTGTAGATTCAAGGAGTGGTCTTATCACCAAAACATACCCGCCAATGTTTCACAGATCAAAATTGGTACAAATGCATCTATTATATACACACTCCCCTCATATATAGCGCCATACCCCTAAAATATACTCCCACACCCCTCAAATAACCCTATCCCTCATATAGATCTCTCATTTACACTACATAACTTTATATACCCTACATCCTCATATAGACCCCCATAACATTATATATCCCCCTCATGTGCCCTACCCCCCTCATATAGACCCCGCATCCTGCATATACCCTACACCCCGCATATATCCCAACACTTCGTATAGACCACAAACCCCCCTCATATAGCGCCATACCACTTCATATACCACCCTCATATATACCACTACCTCACTAATATAATAGCCTTACCCCAGAAATATAATACCCTTACCCCACTAATATAATATCCCTACACGACTACTATAATGATCCCCACTACCCTAATAAAATACTCCTACCCCACTACTATAATAACCCACATTATTTGTCAGCTGATTCTTACCTTCACTTTATGGGGCAGCTCCTTGCAGCGGCAGCTTGAGCCTACTGAGGGGGCGCTGGTAGAGGAGGAGCCAGATGCAGAGCACATCTCGGCAGGTTCAGGGACTGCCACAGTCTTTCGCTACTGCCCGCTCTCTGAGTCCATGGGCCAATCAGAATATTCGGTGACACTGATAGGCTGGCTGTGTAGTGAGGACCTAGGAGGGACTGCCCCTTTTAAAAGACACCGGTGTAAAAGTAATTTGACTTTTATTGAAGTAAAACTTTGATAACCATAACGGCATGCTTAAAGTAACCTTTATTCATCTGTCATAACCCAACTGTAAAATACACCTGTATATCATACTATTCAACTCATCGCCATTTTAATCACACTCGTTTTAACACATATCAGTTCCCCTCGATAGACTCGGCAGTATAACTCTCTTCGGAGTGAGGTTCATTATAATACATTTTTCACTTGCCTTCATAAATTTCATTCAACAGGACTATGCTCTTTAAAATCTGAAATCTCGTACTTACGTGAGTGTGTAGATTGAAAGCTGTGATTAAATTCAGAACAAGTCATTATATATATTTTATGACTAAGCATGTCTGTTCCTTTTTCTATCCGTGAAACTTCAGTGTTTTGTCTGAGATTAAAGAGACGTAGTGAATGCAGTGCTAAGCCAGCCATAAATGTGAATGTATTTTCTCAGGTCTCCGTTGCGCCTCTCTACACGTGTCTGCCTTAGTGACCCTATTCTCGCCATGGCTGCTTTTAGCTATCTTGGTGTTCCACCTGACAAATGCCTTTCTGTTCTGACCTCCAGTACTAGATAGGAATCAAATAAAGAGGACCTATAAATTATTAAAGCCCTTTACTTAGCCTGGAGTGCCTACCAAGAGTAGGAGCTCAAGAGCCACGCTACTGATAGTTGGGTTCCGTGCGGGAGGAACATCTCCAAGCTACCAGGTGTACTATTAACTTTGTTTTAGGAGAGCTATCTACTTGGGATTGGTGCATTAGTGTTAAGGAGGCCTAATACTGGTCTTAATGAGACGTTATATGGAGTATCTCTGGTTATTCATAATATTACAAATGGAGATGAATGTATATTCTGATGAGTGACCTCACCATATCTACGGGCAGAAGAGTAAGAGTTGATTAAGTAGGACCAATGGTAGGTTTTGTTTTTTAACACAAATGCTAATCTTTATTTTTTTCTGTCCTGTACCACACTGTGTTTTGCAATCCCTTATCAGTGTCTCACCATATCCATAACTGTTAGGGTCCAAAGTACTTAATGTATTCTTGCACTTTCTGTAATATGTGATTTCGATAGCTTTCTTGGAAGCCATTACCCTGTGGTAGCACCCTTACAGTTTAGAGCGAGCTCTCTCTGTCTGCACTTTCTGTAATATATTTGATGTATTGCAAAGAGATAGGGTTAGCATATTTCAGCTTAACCAAATGAGGACACTGGCCTCATTAAGGAGGATCGTGAAAGTGGATACATTTTTGGAATGATGTGACTTTGAAACATCGAACTCACCTAAATGTATTTTAAGGTACTAATCCATTCATACGCTATTTTAGTGACTGATATGCATGCGCTTGGCAACAGATGCTCTTAGTGACTAACACACACTCTAAGTAAGACACACAGAAGTGCTGCTTATTGAATGTGGCACACACTTAATAACAGTGACAAAACACACACTTCATTAGGGGCACACTCACACCCTTTAGAAACGCATACAGACACATACTCTGTGACTAATACACATACACAAAAACTAGAATGTTTACTGGTAACCTGGTAGTTTTGCAGAGGTGCCGTTGTGATTTTACATTAGACCTTATCTGTGATCGGGGACATGCACTCCATTCAAGACCATTTGACCCTCTCCACAAGACAGTGAGGCAGCTTGTGGGACATTTGAGACACTTTCTCTGCAGATGAAGGAGAGAGGGGGCTGCGTTAAGTCCAGTAAGTTCCACTCTCTTCAGACGAGGGGTGGGGGGCGACATTGATGAGTCCACTGAGACACACACTGTGCGCATAAGGAACAAGGCCATTTTTACCTGCTCTCCACCTTGTCAAGGCATTTATCTTGGGTGTGGGGATATCCACTCCCCACAGGTGAAGGTGCAGGCAAGAGTGTGGCACCTGTGCTTGTCATGTGCAAAAGACTTAAAGGCGCCAGGAAGTACAAGGAGGTGAGTTGAATGGAAGTTCATAGTGCCTTATCTCCATTTCAACTTCTTACCAGCTGCATGTGAGTCTGCTCTGGAAAAGTGCCCGACTGAATCCTGTACAGACAGGTTGTTTCTCTGAAATGTGTCTGGGTGAAACTAAATGCATGGTAACCCTATACAGAAAAGAATATAGTGGGGCCGTATTACAAAAGTATTGCAGCACCTTACATCAGCAGAAGCCATCAATCCTGCATAACAAATGTTTGACCGCACTTCTCTATATAATTTAAGGAACTTCCCTGAATTTGAATGTATTTTTAGCTGCACAAATTGGTGCTTGTAGCACAGTAGTGACTCATTTCATCTGGCGCAGGACACAGATACAGATTTTTAGTTGTTCTAATAGAGATGCATGGTCAGAAAAAGGATAATATACCGTACCATAGTTTACAGCTGACATGTGACTGAGGTGTGCTTAAAAGTAAACATGTTACAGTACATTGTGGTCTGGAACTCGCACTTCCACATCGTGACCAGTGTTTCTGTAGCAATGTTATGACTGTAAGTTCTGCTGTGTGGGTTTGTTTTTTTGGCCTGCATGTCGGCAATCTGAGGCGCATGTCTAGAAGTTGCTTTTGTGCCCTTCAATTTAAGAAGCAGTACTACTCACTTGTACATTTATGATGTCCGAGGGATTAATACTGTACCTCCAGTCTTTATATAAGTGAGGCCTTAACACTATTCGGATTTCAACCTTACAGTGTGACTTACTAAAATCTCTTTGCTGAGTTGGTGTCTGTACTTCCTTGCTGGTACCCCTAGCAGTTAAGTGGCATCGAAAGATTATGCAATGTCACTTCCTTGGCCAGTTTTAGATAAGTAGCCAAGAAGGTTTCTTCATTGATGTCATCCAAAGTTAAGATTAGAAATAGGGTGAGAAATTAAATTGAGGAAGATGTTGACTTGTGGTTATGGCTGGCAACTGAGAGCCACAGTAGTAGTAATAATTGGTCCTTAAATCAGGGGTTCTCAACTCTCGTCCTCCAGATTCTCCTCCCCCCCCCCCCCCAATCCAGGTTTTCAGGATATCCCTGCTTCAGCAAAGGTGGTGCAGCCTTTGACTGAGCCACTGATAGATCCACCTGTGCTGAAGCAGCAATATCCTAAAAACCTGACCTGTTTGGGGGTCTTGAGGACTGTAGATGAGAACCCCTGCCTTAAGTAATTAGGGAAACACCAAAAAAACCACCACCAACAGATTCGATAAAACAATGGAAATTAAGAATCATCTCTTATTGAATTAGACCTTTTGTAGGAATCAGCCGCAGATACGATACAACGGCAACCCGAAAAGGCCTATGGAAACGGGAAAAAACGTGCACAGATAAACACTGAATTGAAATATGTGTACATTTTTGTTTGTTGTTAATACCGATAAACACAGATATTTTAAAAATAAATTCACTGGCAAAAATAAAAATAAAATGATTTCACACAAAAATAATCACCGAAAACCGGAATCCGTTAAAATATAAGTATTGGCCAAAAAATGCAACACTTGTATCGACGGGGAAAAAAACTCTTCAAGCAATGTTTCTTTCATAAATTGCTTATAGGGATCCATGTTAAAATGGACATGAAGCAATAGGTAACACTGTGTGCTCATTTGCATGTCATTACCCAGAATCCCTGGCTGCAGTGGAAGCACTTTAAGCTAAGAGATAATGGGGAAGGACAGGGTTGCAGACCCGTCGAAGACGTGAATGTGCTCACAAGTGATATTTTTCGTTTTCATAAATTGTAAAATCGATAGAGGCTTCACCATCATGTGAATAGTGACCTGTATTGTACTACATCTAGCATGAAGAAGATAAATCATTATACTGTAGGTTTACTCAGGTTAAAAAAAAAGTCGCTTCTGTTTTGCAGTAGAAGAAATGTCCTTCAGTTAATGTCTTATTTTGTGCATCAGATCAAAGCAGAGATTAGAATTAGGACAATACGCTCACTTTAAAGTAGCCGTTCACCATGATCGTTTTTAAATTTATTTTTTAACCAAGATGGAACGCATGGAGTCTTTGGAGTTGTGGCAAGTTAATTCCAGATCCATGGACCACCTGGTTCCCAAGATAATTACCAGTAAAAGTAGCATGTTCCAGACCCCCTCCAGGGGAAACAAAATGGCGGGTTGAAGCTCCTGCGCCACATTGGCCTGCTGGTCAATGTCATGCATTGTGGCTTTCTTTCAGCTCACGTGACGCTGTGGATTCAAATACTGGAAGTACCAGTGGCACCTTTACCAGTAATTATCTTGGTAAGCAAGAGGTCCCTGAAGCTGAAAATAATGCACTTCAGCTCCTGGACACCCTACTTCCCATCCTGGTAAAGAACAGAAAAAGGGAGGGGGTGGAGGCGGGAGGGAACTGCTGCTTTAAGGAGATGTGACTAACATTTAATAATTTGCATAGTTACATATAACGTTATGTATCCTACATACATATTAAACTTGTATTTTATTAGCTACATCTGAATCATACACCAAAAAAATAGCGTGTTCCTAATCCATAATCAAGATAGGGCTAATGTCAGATTAATAACGGTCACAGGGAATTTAACAGATCATTGTATGGAATGCACAATTAGTCACTGTACATAAACCCTCTCCCTCGTTCAGAATCGGAATACTGCGGTGCTAAACATTCTCAGATTGACAGGCTTGAAGATATTCGGATCAGATTGCCTGCTGCTAGGAGTTTACAACACAATGAACAATTGCAGAACAATGTCTCATGTCAATATCTAATGTCAGTGTTAATGCTACAGGGGGGTTTATTCTCTCTTAGCTACTTTACTTTCGTAAAGGCGAAGAATGGGGAGAAATTCAAGAAGAATGTGTGCAAACTCATTGCGCACACATACAAAATCAAAAATAAACAACAGAGACTTTAGTATATACAGTTGTATTAACAGAGGGTGATTTCAGCCAGTAACGATTTAGTAATATACAGCTCAATCCCGTTATAACGCGATCCGTTACAAGGCGAATCCGCTTATAACGCGATGTAAGTGTGGCTCCCAATTTTCGTATTAATGAATATTTTACCACACGATTATTGGTATCTTAAATACTTTATTGTACAATGCATACAATTATACATTATTTCTATCGCGATCCGCTTATAACGCGATGTGATTTTTTACAGCCAAGCCTCCAACTAAATGTTGTTTCATGTTTCTTTAAGGGTTTTACGGTAGCGTTGTACAGTACTAGTTCTGAAGAGTGCAATAGATACCATTTTCTTTTAATGAATATTCTGACATTGTACATAGGGAGATACTTCTCCTACTTCTATATAAAGGCAGGACAGTGGTCAAGGTGGCCTAAAAAAAAGTAATTGTCCTGTACCTGACATATAAAAATTCTACATTTAATTAACATTGAGAAAATGCTATTCTGACTATATTTTAGGCATTTTTTATACAAGATTCATGCTTATAAAGTAGGAACGTGGAAAGACTTCCTATAATAAATCTTTTTCTTCAAATAGAACGTTAGTCTGGTAATAAAAAAGTAGTAGTATTTTGGGTTTCTAAATTAAAAAGTAGTGGTCCGCAGTATTTCCTAGTGATTCCCAAAAAGGGGTTTGTGAGGGGTCTCCATGGGGTTCGCAAAAAAAATGGAATGGTTCCCAGGCAGTATAAATGGGTTCCTGAGCCTGTGCTCGGTCTGCGAACTTAGTAAGGCCCAAAACGGCACCTTAGCGTGAGTCGTATAACTGTCAATTACAGAAGAGCTTCAGAAGTCGCTCCCCACAATGCTTTGTACCCACAGTGGTAAGGCATTGTGGGGGGTGACTTTGGATGTTCCCGCAGTGATTTCCAGATATACCAGCCATGCCGTCTGCACACACTGCGGTGCAGATTGGGATCTTATTAAGCGTGTGTTCCCCCACAAATATCTTCTAGAAGGGGGGCGCACAATGTACAAAAGATTGTAAATCACTGCCCTAGTACATCATACTTCGACCACTGGGACAAGAGAAAACTGAACGATGCATTGAGCCTCAAAGCTGTTTCAAGATGCTTGTGCAAGGTGTTTCCACAATGAGGAGGAAACATTCTTAAAGCAGCTGTATCCCCGAGGATCGCTGCTTTAATGCTAAACAATGTGGTCCTTTTAAGGGCAGTTCTTTACTCACCATGGCCGGCTTTCTAAGCAATGGTATAGAAATTTCATGTGGCAAGATGAGGCAAAAAAATTATTTCTCAATGGAATCGATGTAAATTTCTGATATTAATCCAGACATATCGAACTATTTTCTAAACTTCTCTAGACTTCTTCGGTCACAAACGCAAGTCTGGTGGGAGGTAACAGTTTACAAAATGATATCCAACATAATATCATCCAGGGAAGATTAAGGATTAAGCTGGTGCCCTCACACCACATTACGTCACCAGAATTTACAAAATGCTGGGAGACAGTTTTATCAAACTATTGCTCTAAAAAATTGATGCTTCTACTAATCATGGAAAAAAAACAGACAAATCAATTAACACACGCATTAGATGTGACTTTTAAGGATATATCAAAGTTTAACAATTAATTGACTTTGAAGGCAGACTAGAGACGGACTTTGATAAATTCAGAACAAAATTGAAAGATCGTAAGCATCGAATATGTATATGTGATAGGGAAGATTATGAACAGGGACAGTACTGTATATCGCTATTCACTTTGCAGTCGAGGGGACTAATATTAATTATTCATCCTCGGAAACAGATGTCTCTGAGAGGGAATCATCCAGACAAATAAACACTTCACAGGGCTTTCTGAAAAATAAGGGCCAAAAACTTCTCCACCGCAATGAAAATTGAGGACTTTAAATATACTCCCATCACTGATTAAAATCCTACATTAATGTAAAAGCAATTATCAAGCTCACTGTATTATGAAACTCTCTTGAAAATATTAAATGAAATATGTATTGCAGTTGGAGATGAATACTGGTGAAACCCCACGAGCAAGATTAACATATGGATTAGTTATATATGGATTAACATAAGGATTATTTACATATGTTTTGATTTCTCAATTTATCATTACTATCTATTAAAACATTTTTCCGATCTGGGATTCAACCCGTACAAGTGTTAAACACATCGAAATCATCTGCTGTATGTGCCACTCGGTTAATACACACCAGGTGGTTTTGCTGGTAACAAGTGGTTTTGCTGGTAACCATGGCAACATGTCCACTATTTAAACTCCTGGTTGAGCATATAGCTAAAAATCCCTGACGAAGCACTGTAGCTGGAGTGAAATGTACGTCGGGCACGTTACTGTGACGTCATCAGATGCCGACACGCGTCTCAGATGAAGGTGCTGGAGCAAACAGGGGTGCTAGGGTCTAGCAAGCCAGAAAGATGAGTTAGTCCGTATTGAGATTAGATTGCAACACTTACCGCTTTAGAAACACTTAATTTCTCTCATTGGAGCCGTGTCAGTGGTGGTTCGATCTAAATGACAAAATATCTCAACTGCCAGACTCGCCCACAGCAATCTACCGTGACCCATCTTGCAGGCACGTTGGTACTGTATATATCTGCCTATAAACATATGTACAAGGAGAATACTGAGCATTAACCCACACTGAGGGATATTGCTGCCAACTTGCAATAGCAGCGTTGCCTGCTTTAGCACTACCAATGCATTCCAGCAGTTACCTTCTGTCACCGCTTCCTTTTCCTCAATGATATTAAGGTGGCAATATTAGATCGATGATCAGGCTATATATTTGAGGCAATAGATCAGACTACCTATACTAGTAGAGTTATTTGCTATTGTTATTGCTCTAAAGCCACCTATTAGTGAATTAACCACTTAAAGCCATGACTTTTTTTTTTTTTTTTAAAGATTGATGAATAAGGGGTTCTCCGGAGCTGAACCCTATTAATCTCAGCTGTGGGAACCCCTTCTTCTAGAGATACATACCTCTGTAGTAGATGCCAGTAGCCGCTCCAGGGTTCATGTTATGGGGGATTTTCAAAGCTGCTGCGGGCCAATAGGAAGCGGTGACGTCAACTGGTGCGGCTTCCTATTGTCCCATGTGACGCGGTGCTTTAAACTGCAAAACATTGCAGAGATACCGGCACTCCCTTTTTTGGAGGTAAGTATCTCTAGAAACAGGGGGTCCCTGCAGCTGAAATGAATGGGGTTCAGCAGTTTTAGGTGTGGTGTGCATTTCAAGTGAATTATTTAGAAGAGCATACCGAACTGTCCTCTTTGTCGTTTTCCTGTAATTCACTGCAATTCACAGTATTGCCTCCACTGCACTATCGCTATTTTAAGTATTGGTACTTGTCCTGTCCCAAGCTCACTGTGGCAAGTGAGTAGAGACAGGCAGCTTAAGGCTCTGGCCATGGTGCACGCGCATGACAGGGCTCAAATAGGCACGCGCGCCTGATGCTTGAGCGATCTGTGGCCTCCGTGGAAACGCGCAACGAAGAGGCTTGGCCGTGGTGTCACTAGGCTGAACAAATGAGGTTCATTGGTTCAACAGCTCACGGGATGCCGCCGTCGTGCAAAAATGCAAATGGACTTGTCTCCTCAGAATCCTGCCGCACGCATCGCGCAGTATGCCCGGACTGGTGTACGTAATGAATTTGTTCAGCAAAGCATAGCTAAATACCATGTACCAAGCAAGGGGAAGCTTCTTATTTGCTGAAGTGTTTATTGGGCACAACATAGATATATGAAGGGAAAAGGTACTGAGGTAACGCCTGTGGGATGGGAACAATGGAG
The DNA here is from genome assembly GCF_040206685.1 of Ascaphus truei. Classification (NCBI taxonomy): domain Eukaryota; kingdom Metazoa; phylum Chordata; class Amphibia; order Anura; family Ascaphidae; genus Ascaphus; species Ascaphus truei. The sequence goes on from NC_134486.1 coordinate 106,967,800, forward strand.
AGGGAATGGGGACTAGAATGGCAAATGGGATAGCACTAGGTCTAGGGATAGGTAAATAACATTGCTGGGGAAGGTATGGGGTAAAAGGTGGGGGAGGGGGGTTGCGGAAAGGTATGGGGTAAAGGGTGCGGGGAGAAGGTATGGGGTACAGGGTGGGGGGGAAGGTATAGGGAACAGGGTGGGGAGGAATGTAGTGGGTAAAGGGTGGGGGAAAGTTATGGAGTAGGGAAAGGTATGGGGCAAGGGGAAGAGGAGAAGGTATGAGGCAAGGGGGGGGGAGGAGAAGGTATGGGTTAAGGGGGGGAGAGGGTTTGGGTAAAGGATGGGGGACAAGATAGTAAAGGGTGAGGGGAGAAGAAGATTTGGGGTACAGGGTGGGGGGAAGGTATGGGACATGGGGGGGAAGGTATGGGTTGAGGGAGGGGAGGATATGGGGTAATGGGGGGGGGGGGAGGAGAGGTTATGGGGGAGGAAAAGGTATGGTTGTCACGGGAGACCAGGCATTTACACCGGAATCATAAAACTGAGCAAAACAAGTTGGTAAAATAAATTGTCATTTATTCACTTAAATAGGCTAAGCACAATGTAACACAAAATACATAAGAACACACTTACTGGGTGTCTGGGGTTGAAAACTAGACTTTCCTAGCTCAAATAGAACATAAAAAAAGTTTTTGGTTGACCAGGACTTGGTCCCAAACGTCCTGGAACTCAAATCGGCCTGAAGTTCCTGACGCCACCACTGTATCTGCTCCGGAGGAGTTAAAATAACTTGATCGCGACCTAGCTCCAAACACCCTGGAACTATTTTTGGCTTGAAATCCCAGTTGTTCAATTCTCAGAACTTAGCCGCAAAAAGTGGGACTTAGAAAATTTCTCGTCCTGAAATTTCTGAAGCCGGCTCGCTGCTATTTCTCCTTGAGCATCTTTTGGTACATTCAAATTTGCCGCTGCTGTTCTCGCGCTTAGAATCTGATCTCCGGATTGGCTGAGGCATCCTTATAGTATTTCAGAGTTCATTCATGAAATACGACAGCCAATCCGAGCGTGGGAGAATTCTTACCAGCCAATCACAGCACTGCCAGTCTACCAAAGTCGGGCAAGCGGGATTTCGGCATTGGACAAGGGCATGCACCAACCTGGCACCTCTGCCACTTGTAATGCAGAAGCCACCCGCTGAGTTAGGCTCCTCAAAGTCTGGGATGGAGAAATGGTTGTCCCAGGACGTGAGTAATTGAGCCTAACTCCGGTACCCAAATGGCTTTCACACCTTGGCAACCTCTGAGGCTTTCATGTCTGGGACCTGAGCAGACTTGATGGCACCAAGCTTGATAGCCAAGTGGTCTCTCGGAATCCTGGACCTGGAAGTCCCAGCTCATATACTGTGCACAAGCATATAAACACTTTAAACGTACCGGTTTAATAAAATATATAATTTAACATTTCTAAGTCTTATGACTATGGGGAATATTATACTTAGATATAAAACCTCCTTGCAACCTTATACGTGGTTGGAGTACCCCCAGAACCCCTACACCAGGTTCTGAGTGATCAGGGCATTAACTGGGCATCCCCCTTTTACTAGGGACCCCTTTACCGGTCTAGGGATACCACACATCTCTATGCCCCATTTACCTTTCTGATCAGTGCTGAAGCAGGGAATCCTAGCAGTGAGTCGTGCAAGCATTTTCAAGGGGAGATTTTGCCAGAGCAATGTGCCTCAATGTATCCGAGAATCCGACCTGATTCCTGGGTAAATTTTTAGCGTATCCAGCAACTCTGGAAGCCGGCTACCTAGAAACATTCTGACAAGATTTTCTCCATAAAACCCCCCTTGAAACTCATAGCCTAGCAATCTCTGCCTGCTGGCACCCCCTCACCGGCACAATGGGGTAAAGGGGGAGAAGGTAAGGGGGGAGGGGAAGGTATGGGGTAAAGGGTGGGAGGAGAAGATGGTAAAGGGTGTGGGGGGTGAAGATTTGGGGTACATGGTGGGGGGAAGGTATGGGGTACAGGGTGGGGGGTAGGTATGGGGTACAAGGTGTGGGGGTAGGTATGGGGTAATGGGGGAGGAGAAGGTATGGGGTAAGGTGGGAGGAGACGGTATGGGTAAAGGGGGGAAGAATGTATGGGGTAAGGGGGAGAGGAGAATGTATGAGGTAAGGGGGAGAGGAGAATGTATGGGGTAAGGGGGAGAGGAGAATGTATGGGGTAAGGGAGAGGAGAATGTATGGGGTAAGGGAGAGAGGAGAATGTATGGGGTAAGGGAGAGAGGAGAATGTAAGGGGAAGAGGAGAATGTATGGGGTAAGGGAGAGAGGAGAATGTATGGGGTAAGGGAGAGAGGAGAATGTAAGGGGAAGAGGAGAATGTATGGGGTAAGGTGGGAGGAGAAGGTATGGGTAAAGGGGGGGGAGTAGAAGGTATGGGGTAAGGGGGAGAGGAGAATGTATGGGGTAAGGGGAGAGGAGAATGTATGGGGTAAGGGGGAGGGGAAGGTATGGGTTAAGGGGGGAGAACTTATGGGGTAAAGGGTTAAGGAGAAGGTATGGGATAAGGGGGGGTGAGAAGGTATGGGGTAAGGGGGGGGATGAGAAGGTATGGGGTAAGTGGGGGGAGAAGATGGTATTGGGTAAGTGGGGGGAGGAGAATGTATGGAGTATGGGGTAAAGGGGGGAGGAGAAAGGTATTGGCTGAGTTTACCTTCATGTCTAGTTTACCTTCGTTGAAGGCGGAAGCAGGAACATGCAAGGGACCTGAGGAGGGGATTTGAGACGGCCTGCTGAGGGGCCCTTTGAAGGTCCGTTGATGCTCCTCAAATAGGTTTGTTATGGGCCAGAGAAGTGTGATGTTATGGACTGGAGAGGGTTGGGGGAATGTTATGGACTGGAGAGGGTTGGGGGGATGTTATGGACTGGAGAGGGTTGGGGGGATGTTATGGACTGGAGAGGGAGGGGGGATGTTATGGGCTAGAGAGGGTGGGGGGGGAATGTTATGGGCTGGAGAGGGAAGGGGGATGTTATGGGCTGGAGAGGGTGGGGGGGGAATGTTATGGGCTGGAGAGGGGGTTGTTTATAGTGGGGGGGTGAGAGTGGTTAGAGTACTGGGCAGCAGCAGCGAGCCCTGGGGTGGTAGGACAGAGTAGAAATAAGCAGCTGCATAGCCGGGAAGATTCAAACATGTTTTTCCTGCCTGTGCAGTTACTGCATCAGCTGCTAGTCCCCGCTCTCACCAGGAAGGCCCTGATTGGCGCTACCACTAAGCTTGTCATTTGTGTTTCTTTCACTGACTCATTGGCCGGCCCGGGCCCCCTGAGTCACCGGGCCCGGACAGGAGTCCTGGCTGCCCCCCCTATCGGTGGCCCTGCTGGAGACGCCCTGCTTATAGAGATACTTGCCTCCATAGTGGTGCCGGTATCTATGCAGCCAAGGAACTGTGTGCCTAACGAAATGGTGGCATTAAATGTCCCGCGTCATGCAGGCCAATAGGAAGCTGTGACTTCATCCGGTGCAGCTTTTCCTATTGGCCAGAGTAACTGGGACATTTAAACAGCACAGGGATACCGGCACCCACTATGAAGGTTAGTATCTCTGGAAGTATTGGGTCCCCGGACCTGAAATTAACACAATTCTGCTCTGGAGACCCCCTGCTTCAAACCTATAATTAAAAACATACACAAAAAACGCAATGCAGCACGTAGTGCTGCTTTAAAAGGGTAAATATGTAAATGTACCAGACAGGTATAAATCAGGTTAAAACATTTTGCACACTTTTAGGGGGCTAGTCATTAAATTGTGATAGTGCCAATTGGGGCAGTATCACAAAGAAACGCCCTTTAATTTCAATGACAGTCTCGGGGTGATAGTGCCAATCGGGGCACTATCTCAGTTTAATGAATAAGTCCCCTTGGTGCCTCCAGAGTAAGTGAATGCTTTGTTTTTACAATCTATACCAAATTCTCTTTAGTGATGAGAGATTGAAAAATTAAATCCCATTTTGCTGTTGTGTTTGGCTAACGGCGGCAGCATAATTAACGTAAAGATACCCTGTGAAAGAGCACTAACTACTAGATAAGATTAGAATAAAATGACCCCCAAAGAAAAATGGAAATGTACTCTTTTTTTTTAAACAGGATGCCTGTAACAGGTACTTATCACTGTTTGAGAGAAACTGCCTCTAAATCCAGCAGGGAGCTGTTAATTGCAGACAGGCGATTAACTAGACTCCACCTGGCCACATTAGAGCTTTTAAAAAAAAGCCTCCTGTTGGAAACAGGAGAGAGATTCTTGAGTTCACTATTGGGCTGATACGGGAAGGAGAGAAGCCTGCACATAGACACTGTCTTGAGCACAAAGTTGTGCTGAAATCAAGACACCCAGACACCTATGTTTCCTGGACACGGAGGACCCAGGAACATGCCAGAGACTGACATGGAGGGCCACCTGCTTAAGGCTGCGCTGATAGTGCCGGCGAAAGCGACGCGATATCGCGGCAAAACAAATGCATTGCCGCCATCACATGCGCTTATAGTAAGCGCGACGGATTGGTCACGATCGCTGGAAGTCATCTCTATTTGATTTTCCAGCGACCGTCGCGTCTCCGTCGCCGGCACTATAAGCGTAGCCTAAGGTACCTCCGGAAACTTTGGGGTGATAGGCTGGTAATGGGAATATCCCTCCAGTCCTGCAGATAGGGTCTGGGAAAGTAAGTTAGCCCTTACAAAAGGGGTGGGGGGGGGTTGTTATTTTGTTGTTTTTGTATGTTTTGTCTGGATAAAGGAACATGCTCAATAAAGCCAAGATATCATTTCACCCTAATCTGTCTCCATTATATGAACCTCTGCACACATCTTTTACAATGGAAATAAGTGAAACTGTTACTTTATGGATGATTGGACATTTCTAAGGGCGTTGAGGTATTTAAAAAAAATAACCTTTTCTGCCTGCTACTGTAGGTGGAAGAACTCTTCACCTGGCCAATCATTTTATAAGGCATTTTTAATTGCACAACTTACTTCTTGTCCAAGGAGCTACTAGGACAGGGGGGGCAACTCCAGTCCTCAAGGGCCACCAACAGGTCAGGTTTTCAGGATATTTCTGCATCAGCACAGGTGGCTCAATCTGTGGCTCAGTCGAAGACTGCAACACATGTGCTGAAGCAGGGATATCCTGAAAGCCTGACCTGTTGGTGGCCCTTGAGGACAGGAGTTGCCCACCCCTGCACTAGATAGAAGTGCTCGTGTCACAGTAGCTGGTGGGGGATTGTTGCAGAATAAATTGAATGATGAACTGCTAACTGTCACAACAATATCAGCCTTCTCATTTTGAGATTATTTCGCTGATTAGTGATACATAACTCAAGTATAACAGGAAAATGTCAATCCACAAATCATTTGTTTTGCTCTTACATGGTCTGAGACTTGACTTTTAATAAGCACGAGTGTGGTTATTATATCTAAAACTGATGTTATTATTTTACGTGTACTAATGTAATCTTCTGCTCCACTAAGAACCTATTTGAACCATTCTGCAAATTGAAAGTAATTGTACTGCATTTGCAACATTTCGGCATTCACCGTGTTACTCCCCAAACAGATTTTGATACATACAAAGTATTTAAAGTGGTAACAAACTGTCATTTCAAAGTCTCTGAAATCGAGAGGCTGTTAAAATAACTCGGGATTTCACCCAAAGAGAAAGGCAGATAACGCTTGAACTTCACCAGAATGTTGACATATATAAAATGTCACGCACATCACACAACAGAAAATGACATCTTTCATCTCGGCAAATAAATCCAAAAAAAATTGTTCAAATATGTATTTTATGTAAATACATTTTTTTTTTTAAACCACAGAATGTTTCTCTCAGTTTTGTTTCAAGCTGGCTTTGATGAAAAGATTAGCATCCTACACTCGAGTAGATTTAGACTTTAGTTCAGCGAAAGACTCCCGGATTGTTCAACTTTGTGCTCTACACCAGGTCCCAACCAGTAGTAGTGTGTTTGTCACTGAGTGCTCCGAATCAGAAACATATGGTAATGACACCATGCATTGAAGGTCTTTTTAATAAAAAGTGCCCATGCTCCATTAGCACATGGGATTTAGAGGTTTTATTGCACAACTGTAAATTAATAGTTCTTAAGAGCGTATTCCTGTCCAAACCCTCTCTCTTTTTTTTCTTTTTCTTAAGGTTTGTCTTCACACCTTACTGTCACGGTAGCTAGTGACAGGGTATAATATACACAAAAATATCTGGGTTGAATTGAACACGACTTAGATATAATAAATATAGTTTATTCCTTAAAGAAGGTGAACACACAAGATATACAAATAACAGACAAGAAATAACACTTACTTAGGGATTGGGATGAAAAAGTAATCAGGAAACAGGATTAGCAATTCATACAGCAATCAGCCATCAAGTAGTTGGTAACATTGAAGTCACGAAAATACACGAAGACACTGAGTATAGAGCTTACACTTGTTTATATGGAGTTCCACTCCTATACTCTGGCATTGGGTGCAAGTCATTGGAGAACAAGTTTCTGCACCCAATCCCTACTTGCCACCTCACCTGAGGGGCACCGTAATACCTGCCCACTGGGTGGATATTATTCTAATCAGGGGCTTATTTCCTTAGCCCCCCTCCCACAAGCCTGGCGCCTGAATGTCTGCTTGGGCCAGGAAAGCCTTTGTCCCAAGGTGTGAAACATAACACTTAACCTAAAGTACCCACGTCCTGCTTTCCTTTGTGCTCGCATACACAAGCAGGGTGTGGGAGTCTTTGATCAGGGGTTTATTGTCGACCACTTGTCTCCCTCCCTGAGGATTAACATATGGGCTCTGGGTTTTTATACCAGACCCAAAATAAAATTCATTCTTTAATATCTTCACATATTAAAATAATCCGTTCTGTGGGTCTGAGCGCGCTGAAATGTGCCAGGTCCTCATGCCGGAAGACATTTGCAATAGTGGCCAAGTTTCAGCCTTCCACGACCCCCAGAAACAGAGATACAAAAAAACAGTTAAAATCCCCTATTAACTTTAATGCAGGATTCTCCGCCATAGCTAAAATAAATCTCTGCTTTTCACTCTCCAATTGAAATCAACGGGCTCCACCGCTATAGTCTTTCAATGGAGCAACTCCGCCGTTGAAGTCAATGGGCTCCGCCGCTATAGGCTTTCAATGGGGAAACTCCGCCGTTGAAGTCAATGGGCTCCGCCGCTATAGGCTTTCAATGGGGAAACTCCGCCGTTGACGTCTATAGGAAAAACCACAATTTTTTACATTCACCCATACTCCGTCTGGTTGATCGGAGAGGACTGGAAATGGCCATGCAGTCATGCCGGAACCGTGACTACATGCAACCAAAATCCCAACCCTCTGGTACTCACAGAACCGGAGATATGGGCTTACACATTTTACACTTTCGGACTTAGCCGTTTTAACGCCACACGGCTTTTCCCCCATTGGAATTCATATGGCCTGCGCCGCCATTGGAAATGCATGGGGCCGGCGCTGCCATAGGATTCAATGGGACCTCCGCTCCACCATTAGAGTCAATGGCGCGACCCTCGTGGCGAGCGCGACCCTTTACGGGGGTCCTTCATTCCTAGACCCGGTGGTGGTCGCATGTGGAGGTTCCTAGGGTCTAGGGGCAAAAATAATTTTATTCCTGGGTGCCCTAGAACCTAAGGTTCCCACGCCAATTGTGATTGAACTTGACCGGGTAGTGATCAAAGCTCTTTTTAAGAAAATGTATCCGCTTCTGCGGTTTGGATGGCTGCCAACCTGTTCTTGGAGGTCGGCGTCGAGGAATCCCCATTGAAATGAATGGCTCCATTGACTTACAATGGGGAACCGCCGCTCCTCCTCTCGGGCGCCACCTGCAGGTCTTATACCGAAACGGGCCCAAATCGCCGGAATCTCCATACGGTTGCATTGGGCTTCAATGGCGACTTATGGAGAGCTGCAAAATGGAGCTTGAAAAGGCGGGAAAGTGGAACAAAGGGCTATAAACACTGAATTAACATTAACCCTTTCCCTCCCGCATAGATCCCAGTGTATGTGTTGGTGCAGACACTGGAATGGGAACAATACATATTTAAAGGGGAATACACATTTGGGTACTGAAGCAGGGTAAAAACACATTACTGGACCGCGGTCCAGTTAACCCCTTGCTTCCCAAGTGAGAGCAGGGGGTGGCCAAATGGGGTGTAACCCCTTTAATACCGGGCCAAACCCCCTCTCCCATGACACTTACATGCGAGCAAATCACGATAGTAACAAAATGTACATGTGTACTAATCAAGGACATTTTAAGTGGAAGATGCCGCTTCCTTAAAACCTGTACAGGAAGCTTGCACATGTTTCTCTGTATGTATTGCAAGGTCTTTTGTATGGAAAAAGCTTGTAGGGGACTTTTCTGTACAAGCAGGATATAGATACAATAAATGAATAATGCTTTGGTATCTGTGCAGAAGAACTTGCACAGACGTTGCATGAAGATTATGATTAAAGGTCCCGTATTAGCATTGCCACGTTCCTGGCACAGATAAGGGCATGCATAACACATCTGCAGCAAAGCAACCCTTAAAATTATTCAGTACTCTGTTTATACTTCTCTGGAAATGTGTTTAGCAACCGGTCTTTGTGGTGGGAACGCAGCAGCTAAAAGACATTAGAGTCCATGTATTTAAGCCATTTTTGAGCTGAACTGAAGAATTTTCAGCCTGGATATTCTTGTAAGCAACAATCAGTGTTGATTTCATTGATTTTTGTTTTGTACTTGAACCGAGTTCAGAATGTTGGTATTTGTTTCCACAGTGTATGGCTTGTTATATAGTACGCGCTGCTGCACGTGCGGGCGTGCGCCCGGGATTGTGCGTGCACGTGGCGTGCGCGTTTAGTTACCATAGCACAAGCGGTGATGCGCGCAGATAGGGAGCGTGACTGATGTCACAGCGTTATGGCGTGCTGGGACTGGCTCGCAGCCTGGCAGCAGAGCGAAAATACAATTTTCTTATATTTTCTGTGGTCTGCCGCGCCACCACTCACAGCCGTGCGCGCACGTCCCAAGTATAAAAATGTCTGGCTAACACAGCCAATTATAATTGACGCGCGCACTATATTACAGCCCTAAAAATACTTGTCCGTTGGACACAATATGGCTGCCAGGGTCAGCTTTAGTCTGGAGGCCAATAGAAAGCTATGATATCATCAGGAGAATACTTGAAAGATTTTTGTTAGTGACCTCGGAAGCCATACTGACTTTTCTTTTAATTATTCACTTGAAGATTTGACCAATTTTGTAACAGGATTGATTTTAAGGGAAATTGCTGCTTTAAAAGACCACCTCCTACTCAATTTTATTTTTCAATAGTTTGATAAGGGAGACCACCTTGAGTTCCTTGGTGGCTATCTTTAGCACAAACTACTGTCACTTTACTTTTTTTATCGATCTCCAAAGTTGTCAGCAACTGGCTGATAAACATGATAGGCATTGCTTACCAGACGTCTCCCAGGAATGAGGTTTTAGCTTAGACTCTGGGCCTGTGAGTTTGGGGCTAGAAGTTCTGTAGTGTCGTTTCTCAAAGCACAGCACAGCATGTGGACTAGTACGGAAGTCCAGGAAATTCAATGTGGCTGATCTTACACGTGATTTGTGGCTGTGCTATCACTGGTAGCTATAGGATATATTTTAATATATCCATGGAGATAGAGATATTTGAATAATCAGACCTAAGTACAGCATTCTTTTGTACACGTATTATAAATGAATTGGTCTATGTTAAGGAAAAGTTTGAGACCCCCCCCTGTTTTAATTCATAACCAATGACTGGGGCAGTGTACCTCTAGAGCTTTTCTGTGCTGAGACTTTGCACAATTACAGTAACTTTTGATCCACATCGTACACTTCACTGTCTCGTTGTCTATTTTCAGGATTTTTAATATTTTAAAAAATAGGGATTTTTTTAAGTGCAAATCTAAAATGTTTATGAACCATCTGAATGTTCTGAAAATTTCTTACAAAGCTTACTTAGATTGTAAGCTCTTCGGGGCAGGGACTTATTTTCCTATTGTTACTTTGTCTGAAGCGCTTATTCCCATTATGTGTTATATTATTATGTCGTGTATTATGGCTGTGAAGAGCTACAGTATGTACACAGATGGACCTACATAAGACATACATACATACATACATACAGTTAGGTCCGGAAATAATTGGACACTGACACAATTTTCATAATTTTGGCTCTGTATGCCACCACAATGGATTTGAAATGAAACAACCGAGATGCAATAGAAGTGCAGACTTTCAGCTTTAATTCAAGGGGTTGAACAAAAATATCGTATGAAACTTTTAGGAATTGCAACCATTTTCAGACACAGTCCCCTTATTTCAGGAGCTCAAATGTAATTGGACAAATTAACACAAATCATTAATAAGATGTTCATTTTTAATACTTTGTCGAGAATCCTTTGCAGGCAATGACTGCTTGAAGTCCGGAACGCGTGGACATCACCAAAAGCTGGGTTTCCTCCTTTGTGATGCTTTGCCAGGTCTTTACTGCAGATGTCTTCAGTTGTTGTTTGTTCATGGGTCTTTCTGACTTAAGTTTTGTCTTCAGCAAGTGAAATGCATGCTCGATCGGGTTGAGATCAGGTGATTGACTCGGCCATTGCAGAATATTCCACTTCTTTGCCTTAAAAAACTCATGGGTTGCTTTCGCAGTATGTTTTGGGTCATTGTCCATCTGTAAAGTGAAGCGCCATCCAATAAACTTGGCTGAATCTGAGCAGACAATATATCCCTATACACTTCAGAATTCATCCGGCTGCTTCTGTCACATCATCAATAAACACTAGTGACCCAGTGTCATTGTAAGCCATGCATGCCCATGCCATCACACTGCCTCCACCATGTTTTACAGATGATGTGGTATGCTTCGGATCATGAGCCGTTCCAAGCCTTCTCCATACTTTTTTCTTGCCATCATTCTGGTACAGGTTGATCTTAGTTTCATCTGTCCAAAGAATGCTGTTCCAGAACTGGGCTGGCTTTTTTAGATATTGTTTGGCAAAGTCTAATCTGGTCTTTCTATTCTTGAGGCTTATGAATGGTTTGCACCTTGTGGTGAACCCTCTGTATTTGCTCTCGTGAAGTCTTCTCTTTATGGTAGACTTGGATAATGATATGCCTACCTCCTGGAGAGTGTTCTTCACTTGGCTGGATGTTGTGAAGGGGTTTTTCTTTACCATGGAAAGGATCCTACGATCATCCACCACTGTTGTCTTCCGTGGACGTCCAGGCCTTTTTGTGTTGCAGAGCTCACCAGTGCGTTCTTTTTTTTCCCTCCGAATGTACCAAACTGTTGATTTGGCCACTCGTAATGTTCCTGCTATCTCTCTGATGGATTTTTTTTTTTTGCCTCCTAAAGATGTCCTGTTTCACTTGCATTGAGAGCTCCTTTGACCGCATGTTGTGGGTTCACAGCAACAGCTTCCAAATGTGAATGCCACACCTGGAATCAACTCCTGACCTTTTACCTGCTTAATTGATGATGAAATAAAGGAATAGCCCACACCTGTCCATGAAACAGCTTTTGAGTTAATTGTCCAATTACTTTTGGTCCCTTGAAAAAGAGGGGCCTACATAATAAAGAGATGTAATTCCTAAACCATTCCTCCAATTTGGATGTGAATAACCTCAAATTAAAGCTGAAAACTGCACTTTAAGCCCATATTCATTATATAACTGTAACTTGAATTTATTTTGGTACACAGCCGAAATAAAACTTGTATCAGTGTCCAATTATTTCCGTACCTACACTGGCGACACACTTTATTCGAGCTCGGCTAGTCCCACGAATTCGGGTATACCCGGGTGTATTGAGGTTTGTGACTGTTTTCTGCCCGAGTGGATTGAGTTATTTTCCAGGCAGGGATTGAAGCATTTTATTCCCGCTGGCTGCAATACTGCACAGTATATATATATATACTGCATTACAATTCATGAATTTATGCCATCTGGTAGACACGCGAAGCATTGCAGCCTATTAAATCCTAATCATTATCATTTAACAGATCAGCCGCCCATCAGCCAGGCATGAACCCAGCCTGGGAAGGCAAATGCAACGGGGCTTGTCAGAGGTGAGGAGCGGCGCATTCCAGGTATCTGCCAGGTACATACTGGGTATTTGCTCGAATAAAGTGTGTCGTGCAGTAACTGTACATTCATACAAATTTAGGGGTAGATCCACAGAGCTACCTTTATTTGGACCTAATAAAGTAATGTCCCCGAAATAGGCAACGGATATTTCTCCTTATTAACGGGTATCCTCAAAGCTAATGAGATGCAGAAGTAATGTCCGTTAGCAAAACAACCATCGTAACGTTACCTGGATGAACAGGGATTATCGTTGTGTTCAGAGGCGTTAGAAATGTAACTGCACGTGCGCAGTGGGTAAGAACGTTATTAAGGAACGTCGGTTAGTGACATGTTATGTATTGGCGCGGCCCTAACACCGCGCCCATAAGCATGTTGCAATTTCAAATAAATACACAGTCCCAACTGCAAACCTCAGCCATTTCCAACTGCAACACATTAGAGATGAATGCTAAAGTGTCTACCTCCACTGCTGGGCCGGCTCCTGCTGCTGTGACACGAAGAATCGGAAGAGATACATTTAATGAAGAGGAGCCTCACATTTTAATAGAAGGTTTGATAGTAAACCACTCCAAATTAATGGGTGCATCAAACCAAATGACCAGCACTGCTGAGAAGCAGCGCATTTGGGGGCGCACGCTGCAGCGGATAAATGCTCTGAGCAGTACTACGAAAAAAGAAAAAATTACAGTGCGCTACTAATAGGACTCTCTAATGTCAAAGTAATATATATTACACCCAAATAGTTAAACACCTATGTGATAAAGTATATGAACAACAACCTCTAATTGAAAGGATTGGCATCTGCTGCTGTATCAGACAGAGTGGCTCAGCACCCCTAGGACAGAGAAACAAAAAAACAACAGCGCAAACGCATAGTGAAGTATGATCAAAATATATTAAAATACAAAAAGTTAAATATCTGCGTACATCAGATCAGAATTAGTCTGGCATTTCATGCACTCAGGCATATGTTACCCGGCACCGCACGTCAGCAGCAGCAGGAGAACACGAACTCGCAGCACCCACAGGAACAGTTGAACCGTCAGATAGGAGTATCGAATCTGTATGGTAGTTCTTATTCCAGCATCAGGGGATTTCCCTCTGGCGTCTAGCGATCCTCTGTCAGGTGGCCGATTTATGTAGAAACCGGTTAGGATACCGGGGCTGGAGTGAACACCGTCCGGCTTACAACACTGTTTCTCCATGGCGCTTTGCGACATTTTGTGGCACGCCGTCAGGCAAGGACGGTCGCAAAACGATAGCCGCGTCGCGGATACTGGCAGTCTATAGACGTGTAGTACACGTAATGTCAATAGCAGGAGGACTCGAGATAAGGCTAGAGATATCGATATTGATAATGGGGTAACTCGTACACCATCTATCCTACGCGTTTCATAGCAAAAGCTACTTCATCAAGGATTACAAATGATTAAGACAGAAGAGTATATATACCTCAATAGTCATATCTGATTGGTTCTGTGTGACCACTCACCACCAATCAAATCACATTAGACTGATCCGCACACCTGAGCAAATGCCCAGATAGTGCAGACATCAGTGATGGCTATTTGTGAGAAATCCCACTTAACCACTCACATGCTGATCAGACAAGATATTTTAAGCACTTGAGCATAGAAATAAATCAACCTTTAATTAAAACAACAAAATATAAAATTACAAAGTTACAATTTTAATTATGTAAAAGAAGGAGCTCTGAAATAAAACAAACAACAATTAGTATATAGAACCAACATATCTTTGTATGCATATAAAGTAAACATAATAATTACAATACATGCTAACCCCAGTTCGAAGGATTGAATGAAGACAAAATACAAGGAAGACATAAGTCCAATGGTTAATCATAAAGGCACCATATATCTATATTCTCATTGAGACCGTTAGGTCCCAAGGTGCCCAATTGCTGAATCCAGAATGTCTTCTGGATAGAGATATCTTTAGTTCTATCACCTCCCCTTCTGCTACGTGCAACCTGTTTAATCCCTTTAAAGGTTAGGGATGAGGGATCTCTGTTATGATGTGTAGCAAAGTGACGACTCACACTATGTGTTTGTAAGGCATTCTTAATATTTCTAATGTTTTCCTGGATGCGATGTTTCAAACTACGTTTTGTGCGACCTACATATTGTAGACCGCACGAACATTCCAATAAATACACTACATGCGTAGTGTTACAGTTAATAAATTCAATAATATCATATGATTCGTGGTTACTTTTAGATTGAAAAGTTTTTCTTACAGGGTGTTTTATTTCAGAGCTCCTTCTTTTCCATAATTAAAATTGTAACTTTGTAATTTTATATTTTGTTGTTTTAATTAAAGGTTGATTTATTGCTATGCTTAAGTGCTTAAAATATATTGTCTGGGCAGTACTGTCTGCACCATCGATATAGTGAAAAAGCAACGGGCGGACAGTAAGGACAAAGTCTTTTAGCAGATGATGCTGTTGAGGCTAAAAAGACAGGAGAAGGCTCACATGTCCCCTTGCTCAGCTCAATGTTCACCCCCTCCCAGATCATGGGACTACCTGGCCTTCTGGACTCCACAGTTCATGAGAGACCTGGTAAGTGACACTACAGTACAATTATAATACACAAGATATCAATCTCATACTAGAACTCCCTCCTACTGTCTCTGTACGTTCTCCCTACCTACCAATTAGATTGTAAGCTCCTCGGGGCAGGGACTCCTCTTCCTTAATGTTATGTTTGTCTAAAGCACTTATTCCTATGATCTGTTATTTATTCGATTACCACATGTATTACTACTGTGAAGCGCTATGTACATTAATGGCGCTATATAAATAAAGACATACAATAAAATACTTTATACATGTCACTTTAAACACAGCCCACAACATTAAAGCAAACATTACTGTCTTATATTCAGTGCACTCACACATTCAGGCAAGGAGTTGTGTCAGCCATAACAATCATGTTTGAAATAATCACTTTTAAAAGTACTTTACGTCACTTATTGGCCAGGACACACTTGAAAATGAGATGTCACTCTAAATGTTATTGCCAAAACAAAAGGCTTTCTAAAGTTTGGCACCAGTTTGTGGATCAGGGCCTTCTATATATTATATTGCAAAAATGTTCTATAAATCAAGAGAGATGTTTAAAAATGGCTGTTTGCTCTAAGCAAAATCAATCCTAATGTGCTTACATGTACTCAAGTTTAGTATGAATGTGTTTGATATATTGGTTTTTTTCTGGGCCATCATTCAGAGCGTACGCGCATGGCCAGACAGGCTGCGCCTGTGGCTGCATAGCCACAGTTGAGGAGGTGGATGAGGAGCCACAGTTTATGAAGGACCCCAGGTGACCCTCTACCTCACAGAGCATGACGATCCAGCTGAACCTGTGTCTTACCCCCCAACTGCTCCCCAGCCTACCCTACCCACCACTCCAGCTGCAGCCAAAAGCCAGGCAGCATCAACATCTCATTTAGCAAGGTTTAATGGGTCAGTAGAGGGAGCTGATGATGGAGAGGCAGAGGAGGGATTTCGGGACACATAGGGCCATCATACCAGTGTTGAGTCCAGGCAGCCATTAGTGGACAAAGGTGTGCAGAAGCGGGGCAATGCCGGGAGCAAGCGTCGTAAAGCTGGGAGCAGACGCCAACTCGTCATGCTCAGTTAATTCTGCTGGCAATAAGACTGCATACTACTGTTGCAACCAACTGGTTGGCCCCGGTGGTAGCTTCATTACATATGCTGACGTGGTCAATGCATTCAGTGGGCGCTGGATCCTCGATGCACAGTACACGAGGAGATATGGTACCACTTAAGTCTTTAGTGGGGCACTAACAAAGGCAATCAGAGGTTTATATCAGGAATTAAATGTACAAAGGGAAGTGCTACCCAGAGATGGGTTATTCTAAACTATATAAGTGAGTGCTGCATGAAGAAAGAAGTGTTCCCAGTTCCAATGTAGATGCTTCCAAGAGAAATCCGCGCACCTCAGGATGAAAAAAGAAAAAGGAAAGATAATAGTGAAGTAAATTAATTCATTTATAAATTATTTTATTTTAATTATAATGTATAATTTATAAATTATTATTTTATTTATTTTATAATTTATAAATTATTATATAAAATAATAATTTATAAATTATACCATATCATACAGGAATCAAACCCAGGACCTTTAATATGCTAGTATCAAGGGAATTGGTGTGTGTATAAATGTAGATTTATTTATTTTTTAAATCGGGAGCCATGTTCAGACCGCTATGTATATGTGTGTGTGTGTGTGTGTGTGTGTGTGTGTGTGTGTGTGTGTGTGTGTGTGTATATATACACACACACACACACACACACACACACACACACACACACACACACACACACACACACACATATATATATGTGTGTGTTTGTGTGTATATATATATATATATATATATACACACACACACACACACACACACACACAAAATTGTGTGAAAAAGAAAGTACACCTCTTTGAATTCTATGGTTTTACATATCAGGACATAATAACATGATTTATTTAACAAAAATAAAGCCAAAATGGAGAAGCTATATGTAAAAAACTAAGTATACCCTTACTGCTTCCATATGAATTAAGATGCTATGTAGCAGACAGGTGCTGCTAATCAAATGCCCTTAATTAATTGATCATCAGCAAGTGTGACCACCTCTATAAAAGCCAAAGTTTTAGCAGTTTGCTGGCCTGGAGCATTCAGGTGTGTGTTAACACAATGCCAAGGAGGAAAGACATCAGCAATGATCTTAGAGAAGCAATTGTTGCTGCCCATCAATCTGGGAAGGGTTATAAGGCCATTTCCAAACAATTTAAAGTCCATCATTCTACAGTGAGAAAGATTATTCAAAAGTGGAAAACATTCAAGACAGTTGCCAATCTTCCCAGGAGTGGACTCCCAGCAAATTCACCCCATGGTCAGAACGTGCTATGCTCAGAGAAATTGCAAATAAACCAAGAATTACATCTCAGACTCTACAGGCCTCAGTTAGCATGTTAAATGTTAAAGTTCATGACAGTACAATTAGAAAAAGACTGAACAAGTATGGTTTGTTTGGTAGGGTTGCCAGGAGAAAGCCTCTTCTCTCTAAAAAGAACATGGCAGCACGGCTTAGGTTTGCAAACTTGAATCTGAACAAACCACAAGACTTCTGAAACAATGTCTTTTGGACAGACGAGACTAAAATGGAGATGTTTGGCCATAATGCACAGCGCCACGTTTGGCGAAAACCAAAACACAGCATATCAGTACAAACACCTAATTCCAACTGTCAAACACGGTGGTGGAGGGGTGATGATTTGGGCTTGTTTTAGCAGCCACAGGACCTGGGAACCTTGCAGTCATTGAGTCGACCATGAACTCCTCTGAATACCAAAGTATTCTAGAGTCAAATGTGAGGCCATCTGTCTGGCAGCTAAAGCTTGGCCGAAATTGGGTCATGCAACAGGACAATGATCCCAAGTACACCAGCAAATCTACAACAGAATGGTTGAAAAAGAAAAGAATCAAGGTGTTGCAATGGCCCAGTCAAAGTCCAGACCTCAACCCGATTAAAATACTGTGGCGGGACCTTAAGAGAGCTGTGCATAAACAAATGCCCAGAAACCTCAATGAACTGAAGTAACGTTGTAAAGAAGAGTGGGCCAAAATTCCTCCACAACGATGTGAGAGACTGATAGTCATACAGAACATGATTACTTCAAGTTATTGCTGCTAAAGGTGGTTCTACAAGCTATTGAATCATAAGGTGTGCTTAGCTTTTCACACAGCTTCTCCATTTTGTCTTTATTTGTTTTAAATAAATCATGACACAGTGTAATATGTCATGTGTTGTTGTTCATCTGAGGTTGTATTTACCTAATTTTAAGACCTGCTAAGGAACAGATAATTGTTATTATGTCCTGATATGTAAAACCATGGAATTCAAAGGTGTACTTTCTTTTTCACACCACTAATAAATAGTGTGTGTGTGTGTGTGTGTGTGTGTGTGTGTGTGTGTGTGTGTGTGTGTGTGTGTGTGTGTGTGTGTGTGTGTGTGTGTGTGTGTGTGTGTGTGTGTGTGTGTGTGTGTGTGTGTGTGTGACATTCCATTGGGGAAACCAGCCAAAAACTACAAGGCAGAATGAATATGCACAGACACTCTATACTCCATCACGAAGAAGGAAGATACTGCTCACCTGTGGGACATCATTTCTCACAACCAGATCATTCCATAAATGATTTAAAAATCTAAATCCTCAATGGAATGTTTAAACGCACCCAAGAACGGAAAACATTTGAACTCAGAATAATAAGACTCTTTCACACCAAAACCAAAGGACTTCATGCGGACATGGGTTTTCTCACACCCTATCAAAATTGTTTGCAATTATCCTGCTTGCCTCTATTCTTATCCACACTTTCTCTTCCCCCCCAGCATCCCTCCCCCTCCCCACCTTTCCTTGTCACCATCCCCTGGCTTCAAACACTTTTAACACCCTACCTTATCTACAGTACATATCTGGGTTTTTTTTTCTCCTCTCTACACTGTTTTAGAACTCTCGAAAGCTTGTCCTATGACATAAATTGTTAGTCCAATAAAAAAGGTATCACCTAATACTGAAGAACTCATTTATTCTGCACTATATATATATATATATATATATATATATATATACAAAAACACAGAAAAAACAGGCGCACTCATACCGTAAAATTGTATAACAATAAATTTATGGAATAAGGGATAAAAATACACACTCACAAACAGAGCTGAATAAAATGCATTTTTGAGTACAACTCAGCCCGTTCAGACGCAGGAACCCAAAGAGGAGGACTTCGGTGTGATGTCCGCGGTGTGTCTTGCCACAATAGCCCCTCTATGTCCCAGCAGGGACCGAAAGCCACGAGGGACGCCGCCTTCCCCTTGCTCCGGCGCTACACAGAGCATACACTGAATCAAATCTCGCGTGAGCTCGATGACATCAGCGAGGTTTCAGCCGGAGAGAGTTCACAGTGTAAACAGGAACTTGAATGTCTGAATGGCTGGTAGCAAAATGCTAGCAACGCAGCAAAAGTACAATATATGCAGATGAGTGTCAGTATAAAATATACAAACTGGACAGTAGGCTCCACAGCAATCTCTACGCGTTTCGTCTCGAACGAGACTTCATCAGGAGCTAATAGCATAGGCATTAAACACAGTTATATAGTACATAAGACCAATCAGAGCATAGAAGACAAAGGATTAGTAATGAGATACACATGATGAGTAATAGGGTTGGATTAACCCCCATATATGCCAAAGCACACATAGATACGGATTCACAATTTTAATCCTAAGGACCAAATATATTATTGCATATAGTATTAAGCGCTTCAACTAGTGCATTAGTTATATATCACAATTGTAAAACAAAAATTAAGCACACAAGTTAACCAAAAAGGTTAACCAAAAAGATTAAGTAAAATGTCATTGGTAGATAACTTGCATAGTAACATATATATAATACATATAATACAAGAAACAGATGTCAATACATGGTAAACCATACCCTAAGAATAAAGAGATAGCTGAATAACCACTAAATGTAGAAGGAGATAAAATAGGTATTATAGAGACTCAGAGGGACCCAGGTGCAAAAAATAAGACAAAGGAGCTAATAAAAAAGCTGAAAATGTGTAATAAATTTAATATAAAAAAAAAAAAAAAGGAGAAAGTAAATATATAAAAAATATATATGTAAAGAGGGAAAGGAGAGACGGGAAGAAAAAGAGGTGTATGAATGAGAAATAAAAAATGTATGAATGAAGGTGAAAGTATAAATAAAAAAAATAAAAAAATAAAAAAAAAGGACATAAAATATGTTGTTATTATTATGTATTATATATATGTTACTATGCAAGTTATCTACCAATGACATTCTACATAATCTTTTTGGTTGTAAAATTGTACCTACTGTACGTTACTTATTTAACCACTTCACTGGCGAGAGATGACAACAACCCTTGCTCTGAAATATGATGTACAATCTTTGTAGCAGCAACGGGGTTAAAGCAGTTTGAGGAAAGCTTTTTGAGCAGCATATATCAGCTAGTTTCTTCTTCTTTTTTTATCACTTGTAATTATTTAGTTATTCAGCCCAAAAGTTATTTTCAAGCACATACAGTACTTGGAAAGTTATTTAAGACGCGTCTATTTGTTTTGACTTTTTTTTTTCTAAGAGAAGTGTTGCGGCTTTTTAGGAATGCTTGGCGATATGACGGAGAAAGTGAAGAACAGACTTTATTTCTGAGAGGTTTCTAAATGTGTCATTTTCCCCTGATTCAGTCGTAGACTAAATACCTGTGGGCATGGTGATTTGAACAAGAAAAATCCCTAATAGTGAATGTTAATTGTGTGTGTCAAAGATTCAGCATCAAAGACGTCTTAAGGTTTTGTAGAAAGAGTCTCGTGTTTTTGAAATTGCCTTTTTTGCATACTCCTCATACAATTTATCTTGCAGCTATTTTAGTTTGCGGTAGGCTTGCGCAGGCCAGAAGTACTTATAGTTGTGTGCTCTGTATATTGCCGCAAAATCCCAAGAACCAAAAAGCTGAGATGGATCATTTTCATAACAGTCAAGGAAGCCATCTATTAAAACACAACTGAAAGGAAAAGAAGAAAAGCACATTTCATATCCATTTACGAAAGGCTACTGCTTACAAAATAAGGGCAGTTGCAGTGAAAACTAATTTCATCCGATTTATCTAAGGAAAATGTCCTAATGATTTTATGGTGCTATATTTTTGGCCCCGGATGTGCAGCCTGGAGACTTAAATAACAATAACTTCCTTTCTTTTTCACATTTTCTTCTTAGACTATGCATTTGCAACCACAAGTACACACTAAAACACTAGCATATTCCTGGAGTGCTAAAGCATAAAAAGAAAGAAGAAAAGCAAGGGTCCCTGTAACGGGCACAAATAAAGTTTCTTAAAATGTGACATCCAGTATTTTGTTCTGTAAAGCTATACTGCTATACTGCTATTTTGTTTGCTATTTTGTTCTGTAAAGCTATACTGCTATTTGAAAAAAGTCAAAATAGTAAACTATATTCACTTACATTATTTTCTCACGGGACTTAAAAAATAAAATAAAAATAGAGCACAAAAAGTAAACTAAAAGAAATAACTAAATTACAGATACAGCCCATGAATGCATTAAATAAATAAAAAAGACTGCAGGTATAATTTGGGAAGTGTCATTAGATTGTCTGCACTAATCTAAATATTTTTACAATGCAGATTTCATTTTGTAGTTTCTCAGGAGTACAGTACAGTACATAAAATAGTTGCTGTCTCTGTCTAGACTGTCTAATACAATCAAATAAATATCTATTTGCTGCTGATTAAGGGCACATTTTTAGATATAAAGTACTGAATTTTTTTTATTTTTTTTTGCTTCATAGGATTTTTGCATTTCTGTGCAGGGATTGTGCAGTACAGTATGTTGATGTGCTTTTATTGTTTAAACAAAATTTCTCCTGTGCCACAAAGAATATTACTGCATCTGTGCTATTTTTTTCTTAAAACATGAGTTCTTGTTGATGCAGTATGAGGCTAGTGTTTGGTTTCAGTATTAATATTACACCACGACTCCGTAGGTGTCATTCAATTGCGAAGGCAGTGCACAGCTCCAAATATTTTGTTGCTTGTTTTTCTTGTGAGTTAAGTGGCTTCACGGTTGCTGTGAAATTAGTGTTCAAACAGGGGGTCAAACTCTGAATCTCTTTCAATTCACTCCGTTTTGGTTCAGCGAGTTTGACTGTGGGCAGTTCAAAGCAATACTGTTTTCAAAAGTAATAATCTGAGCTTGTGGCTTTATGACTTTGAATCAAACATAATATGCATATATTATTCTTAATACTGAGTAACATATTTGTATTGTGTGTGTGTGTATGTATGCGCGCACACACGTATACAAATATATTTTATATATGCATATTAATGTGTGTGTGTGTTTGTGAGTATGTGTGTGTATATGTATATATATAAGTGTTACCTGCTTGCCTGTTACTGTACTATATTGCTGTGTTCACCTATTTAAGGAATAAATATACTTTATTATATCTAAGCCTTGTTCAGTTCAACCCAGTTATTTTGTGTATTATTATAGCCTGTCACAAAGTTACCGTCACAGGCTATTAATAAAACTATTAATAAAAATATTTTACACATATATCTATATCTCTCTCTCTCTATATATATATATATATATATATATATATGTGGATGTATATATATTTCTTAATGATGTATTTGTTCGTGCTGTGGCTGCTGTATTGATGTACCTCTTTTGAGAACACTGTGTACACAAGGCTTACATTGCCCACAAACTGCAGATAGCAATGATAAGAAAAGCCAATAGCATAAAATGAATAAAAAAAACATAATTAAGGATATTTTTTTCCATCTTGTGGTTTTTTTTTCTTGTACCTTAATAATGAGCAATAGAAAATGAAAAGAATATGTCTTTATTTGTTTACTCGAGTACAGTACTGCATTATTGTTATTAAGGAAAATCACAGCTGTTTTTATTTTACTATTCAGAGCCCAAGGATTTTAAATTGGTGAAGACATCTGAGATAGTGTTGGTCGTTTTACGTGTCTTTTTCGACAGATACAAAAGTCACAGTCCATGAGTTTGAAACAATTCAAAGAACACATTTTAATTTTGTGAAATGTGTATTACAGTGGAAACTCTTTAATTTGTATAAGAAAAAAATTAAATGGTATATACTTCCAAACCGTCCCAAAATATGTGTAAAGCACTGTTTCTGATTTAACATGCATTCAATATTAATTGGTATCTAGTAAAGGATACTAAACTTGCACTGATTGATTTTCTGAAGATCAATAGGGATTATTTGTCCATTCTATATTGTTTGGTTTCAGTGGGCAGAAGTGCCTTAATAAATAGCAATTCTGTAAGATATGCAATAAAATGAGAAATTTAGTGTGAAAAGGTCTGTACAGGCAGTCCTCGTTTTACAACGCTTCGTTTTACAGCGTATGCTTATCCAACGCTATGCAATGCATACCTATGTTCATTTTTACAACGCCAAAACGGCTTATCCAACGCTCTTACGACGCTTTGCAAAGTTGTTTGTGTATATAATATATATATTATACTATATAATATATTATTTATTATGTTATATTATATATATATAAATACAGTATATACAGTATATAATTTATGTGTGTGCTGCATATCTTATTGCCTGCGTAAAATATTTGGTGTATTTTACTGTTAAAAATGCCTTCAGGAACGGAACCTTTCATTTAAACAGTGTTCCTATGGGAAAACGTGTTCCACTTTAAGACGTTTCGTTTTCCAACGCCATTTTGAGTAACGCATTGTGTCGAATAACCGAGGACTGCCTGTACAATACTTCATCTCTAAAAACAGAAACAAGATTAGTATTTTTGTCTTTTATTTATTTTTTTAATAAACATTTTTTTCTTAAAAAAAAAAAAAAAAAATCCCCCGTAGGTTTGAAAATAAGAAAGGTAGTTGTAGTCTGAGGCTGTACAAAAGGAAAAAGGTAGGGGTACCCCACCATACCATCACACTTTAATCACTGACACAATGTGTACAAGGAAAGTGCAAGAGAAGCATGCAGGGCTACATGTGTCAGGACAACATTGAAACAGGATTGATGTAGGCAGATTCCTTCAGGGCACATCCAGGTGTAGCAAAAATCTGGCTTTAAAAGTTGTTATTGTTGTCTCGGCTCCGGTTTATGATAGAATACAATGTAATGGCTCATGACACCTGGAAGACACATTATAGCAGGAGTGGCCAACTCAGTCCTCAAGGGACACCAACATGCTAGCTATTAGGGATATCCCTGCTTCAGCCACAGGTGGCTCAATCAGTGACTGAGTCAGAATGACTGCACCACCTGTGCTGAAGCAGGGATAACCTTAAACCCTGACGTGTTGGTGTCCCTTTAGGACTGGAGTTGGCCACCCCTGCATTACAGCATATTGACTTGAATGTGCTGTAAAGTGTCCCCCATCGCTGTTAGGTGCCTTAGGGCAGGAGACTGCTTAGTAAATATGGCCCAATATGTATTAGAACAGATTACAAATTCTCAAAACCCAGTTGGGAATAGTGTGACTAACAAGTCCCACATGCCTCTGTACTGTGTGTCTGATTTCCTGGTCTGCTGCTGCCTACTCTATGTGGCATTGCTACGTTGGAGACAGTGATATTTTGAATTTTAGGGTTATTGTTGAGACAAAATATTTATTTATTTTCTGAAGTCAGGTGTTGCAGTTTAGAAATTAGGATGAGGTCTTTGTTTTTGTGCTACTTTTTCTTATCTCTGCTTTTTTTTTTTTTATAAATACATACAAATAACTCAGACTGAAACTTGATGGCTTTGGTGATAATGAAATAGCAGCAACGGGGAAATTTTTCTTCATTAAAATGTTCTTTCACAACCCACACAGTTTCGGTAGGAAAATTGTTTAACCTTTTCTGAAGTCACTGCAGCAGCAGCAGCAGCAGCAGCAGCACATACCTTTTCTGAAGTGGAAGACAATTTATCTTTAATATGGACTCAATATGAAAACATTACCATGAATTGCAGGTTTTGGTTCTGCTGTGAATTCTATACATTTACATGCAAACTGTAGAGGATTCCTGGTTCTATTCAGTGTAATATAAGGGCAACCTGATCACCTTATGCTTTTCTAAAAGGTACAGCTATGATCTGTATCGTTGATGCATTTGGGTAAAAATATTGTTTTGCGCTGCAAAAAGGGCCTGTAATACAGGCCCCTGTGACACAGATGGGGTTACTGTATATTGACTGTTTTTGCTTTAATATGACAAGTCACCCATTTGTATAAACTTTGCTTGTTCTTTAGTGCTTATTTGGAATCTAATTAATAACACCATTTAGCAGTCTGTAGTCCATTTAACAGGGATTCAGTGTTTGCATGGTCGCTTTCTAATTGCCACACAGATTAGATAGAAAATCTGCGACAGCTTTCACTGAGTTCCAGCTACTTCATGTATTTTAATGATGTTATAGCCTTCATCTTTGATGGTGCCTTTTTTACAATGTTTTAT
Source organism: Ascaphus truei (assembly GCF_040206685.1). NCBI lineage: Eukaryota > Metazoa > Chordata > Amphibia > Anura > Ascaphidae > Ascaphus > Ascaphus truei. The sequence goes on from NC_134486.1 coordinate 106,993,108, forward strand.
TAAAAGGTGGGGAAGTATTTTCGACCAGGAATTAATACACCAATAAGTTTTTTTTTTCCTCTGGGTGTTTTTACAAGCCACTAAAAAAATGATTAAATATACATTCCACTGTACTGTATATGCCGCCGCCGACTGAGGAGTTTACCAACTTATTCCGTGACCTTTTCGGGTATACTGTAAGTCAAAGAGATTTTCAGATACAGCACTTCTGCAATTCTTTTCTTCTTTTCTAAATGCACAACGAGAACTTGGCAAGGAACTTGCTCACCCGCTTGCATTTTTGCTCTGCGAAGTGCTGCCCTTTGCCTTGCTGTCCCTGCGAAGCTTCTTCGATCCGGACGTATTCCCCAATACAAGATTTTACTGTTCAACGTGCCAGTAAACTAATATGCACACGAAGCTCATTTGTGTGTGTAAGGCAGATTTGCTTTCCTTTCCATGAGGTTAGCTCTCCTACCAGTGTGTCTGCTTACTCAACTGAGGAGAGCCTTGATGAGAGTAAAAAGGGCTAGCGTAGGTGTATCACCGTGCTGTGGATAATAAGGTGTGGGCAGTTGCGGCTGTCTGACCTTATTAGTCTGCATGGGGAATTCGAGGTTAACAGTTATCTTAAGCAGGAGGAGAAAGCTTCTGATTATCCTCTGAGAGTGAATGGTTTTGTTTTTTGGCGCCTAACCATTTGTTTAAAAAAAAAACAAAAAAAAACATTTTAATAAATGACTAGACTGCGCAACACACGTGTTAATTCTTTTAAAAACGAAAAAAGAGAGAAAAATCTATAGAAACACAAAACGTTGTCTGTTTTTTTGTTGGTTTCTGCAGAACATGTTTTTGCTTTCCCAGCTCCCTCAAATCGTACATACTACTTTGTCTCCACAGCTTACTTCCTGTATGAGGTTAGTTTGTTTACCGTACAGAAAAGGCTATTTTTAATCACATTTTTGCCAATAACTAATTTGAATCTATATACCAGCATTTTTTTTTTTTTAAACATTTTTATTTTCACTCCGAATCATTACAGGGCAGCAAGATACATTTGCTCTTTCATCCCTTTGTTGCCACGGGGGACCGCAACCCATCGCAAAACAGTGTTGAAGACTGGTGAAGATTTATTTAGTCCAATTTTGCTGCAACAATGGTAGTTATACTCTATGATGTCACAGGGACCTCATGTTGAGAGCCTCTTAAAACACATCTCTTTAATGAAGCATATGCACGGACCTCGACCCCTTGCAGACGCACTTACCATATAACACCCTTCTACTCTCTGTAAGTTCTCCCTACTTACCACGTAGACTGTAAGCTCTTTGGGGCAGGGACTCCCTTTCCTATGGTTACTTTCATGTCTGAAACGCTTATTCCCTCTACGTGTTATAATATTATGTCACGTGTATTACTGCAGTGAAGTGCTATGTACCTGGATGGCGCTGTATAAATAAAGCTATATAGGGGTCATATGAAGTGCTGGACAGGAAAAATATGGTATTTCCTTACAGAACATTTACTCTTAGCTCATGGATGAGAGGGTATAAGGCGATACTGTTTCGAAATTACTGCTTAAATAATTATCTGTTGTATTTTTAAAGGTTGGTCATTTTCATGACTGAGGAATGCTGTATATTTTCTGCCATCTCCTTAATTTATTCTACTACAGTTCTCTATGGCAGACAGAGAGCGAACAGCCCAACGTATAGTTAAGTCTCCAGGCGTTCGAAGCCATGGGGTTGATATTGTATGTGTAACAAACAGCTACCTACATTGGTCTTATTTAAATATGATCTTTTTAGTTTTTAGACAAATCGAATTGAATTGGGAATATAAAACATGAGACAAAACACAAATGGCAAGATAGATTAAAGGCCTTGTATTGTGTTCTTGTTAACAGGAACTCTGACATGGACAACTCATGTCAATCATTCCTTCCACCCTTAGACCACCCTCCCGTCACCATCAATCAGGATAAAGAAGAAAGAGGGGGCTTAACAAAAGCCAAACTCGGCTTGTTTAAAATGTTGTTTGGGTTAAAAAAAACAGAAATATATGTCTGTAAATCACCCACACAACCCCTGAAACATGTCAGTGCCCTTGATTTATTTTAGCCCTAGCTGGGACTGCACCTTTGAGCTAGGATGGGAACAGAACGAGTCAGCTGGGTGTCAGCTGATGCTATACACACAGTTCACAACTCTGACCTGATATCTGTAGACAACTGCTGTGTTGCCCACATTGCTAGGTGGGAAATCCCCATGACAGCTACTGTATGGCAATGGGCAAGGTTTACTGTTCTTAGCCATTGATCAGTCTGTAGATAACACTTGACTTCTAAGGCTAAGGCCCCGGTCACGCCGCTGTAACGCGCGCCCACGCTTTTGGCGGCGCGTTCAGCCGATTCCCCGGTCTGCAGCTCACTGCAGGAGGAGAGACCGGGGGGGGGGGGGGCGTGGCAGAGGAGTGACGGGGCGCGGCCATGACGTCACCCGGCAGGTTCGCCCTCATTGGCTGAACCGCCGGGGGGCGTGCCTAATCGCTCGACGCGAGTCCTGCTCTCAATTCTATTGAGAGCAGGAGTAGCTCTTGCGCGAGCGCTGCGGCCCCCCTCGCAGCGGGCCCGGCGCCATTGCGGGAAGGGCTCTCGTGCACTCAGGCGGACGCTGTAGTAGGCAGCGGGGGGCAAGGCCTAACACTCACAGCATGTGAAGCTGTTCAGCGTCTTCTCATTTGAACTAGTGTAGAGTAAATGAGTACTTCAGTATTAGGTGATACCGTTTTTTATTTGGACTAAATTGATATTACAAGAAAAGCTCAATCTCTTCCTCAGGTCAGCAATACTGATTTACAGAGATTCAATGAGTTTAGCACAGATGTGAAAAAAGAAAAACAAGCTAGCCATCTAGTAGACTTTCTGCAGGGTCACCATCTAGCACTTGGACAGAAACACACAGTAGCTCTGTGACGTAAGACTCTGGCGCAGACTTTTATAAAAGTGCCGCTACCGGTTAGCGTGTCCGATGCGGGATTAACTCCCATTGAGGTCACTAGATCGCATGTGCTAACCTGTACCGGCACTTGATGAACAGCCTTGCCTCCTAACATCTTAATAAAAGGGTATTTTAGCAAACATGTTTTAATGGGATGAGCAGAATAACTTGTGATAAAAGGGAGAACCTCGCTCAAACCACGATGAAAAATCAATACTGTGTGCTACCAGGGAAGTGAACAGACTATACAGGGTGGCTGATGGATAGTGTCTAAAGGAGACACATTTCACACACAGAAATCCCTTTAGCGGTGCACTACAAACCAAATTGTTTATTTATAATTCTAATGGTCCTATCGAAACTGCAAACCAAACGGTTAAAATAAATTTTAATCACAATCAGCTATTAATATCACATATAATTTAATTAAAAACGCAAAATGTATATATTCCTGAAGTAATTCAAACTACTCGAATGCATTAATGTGCATACATGTGTATACTGTACATACAGCCTTATAAATGTGTGTATCTTGAATTCTAAACCGAAGACCTAGAGTGGGTCTGATACACTCTACTCTAGTATAAGTTGGTAGTGGAAGCCTAAGAAGTATCTGATCTCGTTGCTCTTATAGTAGGTAATCCTTCTAGTATTATCCTAGTGCAGATAACCCCTTTGTCAGTGTACTGTGAGCCGTGATTGCTGACAGTCCCAAACACTCAGTCATCTGCCATTGTGGTAGTTTTCAGAGGATCAACACAAGTAAGTTTAAGGGCATGAAATGGCCCAGTCGTGATCAATCTTAGTAGCTCCGCGATGTGTAAACCGTGGCTGGCGACATGTGGTTATAAGCCCATACCAGTCGTGAATAGGTTAATTGCGTTGCTTCTGCTCGGCAGTTACCCAAACTTTTCTGCGATTATCACATAGTAGTACTTATGGGTATTCTGCAAATGGTTGGGGTTTAGTTGGCATCACAACATTTGTTAGGGCTATTGATTAATAGCACATTTCTTGATTGCAAAAATGCCACTTTGCCGATTCGGTGTAAACTCAAACTGTAGGCATCCCTGCTCACGTAGTCAGGTGCGGACGTGAGTTTTATGTTAAGCAGAAGGATCTTGCACAGATGAGCGTGCAGATGTTACTAGCACAGAGTGTGATAAAACTATTTGAATGGGATTATAACCAGTCCTGTTATTAACTCATGCGTGTGGTCATATGCACATAACTGGTGATGGGCCGGTTAGTTGTGTATTACAACAGGGTGGTTTAATGATCTGTCATGGGGTTTGATTCACAGCTGTTTTCTCATAAACATATATGATTATAGGTTTTCCAGCTGGCAGGTAACACTGTCTTGAAATTCATTTCCTGATAGATAAACACTATTAAAGGTTCTTATGCCATATGCCGTTGGAGGCGACTGTGAACTAAATTGTTTAGCAGAAGGATCTTGCACCGAGTGTACAGATGTTTAATGACCCACTTTGATAGGTCCTTAACACACAATGGTGGCTATAGTGTAGCCGGTAGTTTGTGGTGATAAACAGATACCTTGCTGTGTGGTAGTTCATTCTGTGATACCACAGTGTGGTAGAACAATCTTTAATGGGGTTATGATTGACCCTAAAATATCTTCATGCCCGTGGTTATAACCAAATGTCCAGCAGTGGATGGGTTAATAGTGTTACACTGCTAGGTGGTAAGCAGAATAATATGCAATAAAAATGGTTTATAGAGTTGCCATCTCAATCACTTTGTGGACATAGATGGGGTTGTGTGAATTGTACCATGCACTCAATGTGCTAAATGCAACTTTTGGGTTAACAGGAAAAAATAATGGATCCATCAAACTTACAGACTCATACAGATGTAGCAAGACTTGCTGTCCTCGGCGTCACGTACGAACAAGCAAATATCTGTGCCGGGGACAGCGTCTGCTGCGATGGAGCTGCGGAGGGTCCATGCTTCTGAATGGGACACCCTGCCGCGTTAATCCTTCAGTGCCGTGGCCGCCACGGTCATGTGACCGCAGCACAGAAGACAGTGAGTCTTGCTTCATCTGTACAGGTTCGAAGTAGTCTTCTGAAGATACACTTGAGGGAGTGACCTGTGAGGTTTCGCAAGCTCTATATAGTATTTCTTCGATGAAGAACTTTCATGTTGGTGTGCTTAACCTGTTGGACTGGTGCTCCAAAGGGCCCCCGTGACATAGCTGCTACGTCATGCACGCAGAGTGCTTTATTTCAGCTTCCAAATCTATGAGATTTGTTGTTCTGGGACAGAAATGGGCATTTTAATAGAAAACTACTATTCTCTGTGTGAAGTGACAGAACAAATCAGTGAGGCAAACTCAAATTAGTGAGACTTACAGAAAATCAATGAGGTTTCACGTTTGTTGTATTGCTTTGTATACAAAAAAAACAGCTGACCGAGACTCATTTTAATAGCACATCGCAGTATAGAAAATATGTAACGCTAGGTGACCAATGTGCATTTTTGCCACTGTTTCGAGTCAAAGGCAGTTAGCTCTGCCCAAGCAGCTCCATTACACTGTATACCAGTTAAAACATTTTTTTTTAAATAATAGTGGCAATTTGTAAGTATCTGAACAAGTACAGTATTATTTTCAATTGTCATCTCACCTACATAGAAACAGGTGGGGGTCGTACCCTTTTCCTGTCCCAGTGAGCAGCGGCAGATAGCAGAGAAATGCATTGCTGGATTGAGGGCAGAGGATGGCAGAACGTGTTACGCACGAGTGGAGTAGCTGTTTTGCGACACTGCGATGTTTCAACACAATGTTTGCACGTACGTCATATCTGTGTATTTTATACGGTGTTACTTATACTTGGTACTGCACTGAAGAATATGTTGGCAAGCCTATTAATAAAGCACAATAATGATACACTTGTTCTCGGGTTTATTCAAGGGTTTCAGAAACGTACGTTTACTGTACTGTGCTTGGAATGAACACAGATGGAAGCCGCTCACTGCCAGGGGGGGCTAGTACAGCATTGTAGTGTGCTGCTGGCCCTGGAGGTGAAACCTCTTCTCTGCAGGATAGTTGTTGCTTTGATAAAACAAGAATTGTTATTTTTTTATTTTTAGCAATTCTGTATGGCGATTTGTGTCTGTAATCAGAAGAGCATCTTTTTTTCATTTTTTTTTTTTTTAATAGCTACTGTGTGTGTGACTTTCTTTTTAAAGATCTGCTGATTCGAATTCTCTTTAACTAATGCAACAAACAAAAAAAAGTGATTTAAATCTGCAGGTGGTTTCTAAAAGGAAAGCAATGAACATTATTTATGCTTTTGATTTAGAAGGCAGCCACAGACTGTATACTCCGAGGCAAAAGGCAGCAACACAATAATTATACAGCGGACATAGAATTAGGTGATCACAGTAGGATGATGGTGGGAATAAATAGCAAGTAAAATGCATTATTATTTTAATTCCTGCGGAGCGGTTTACCTGGCTTGGTAATCGGTCATCTTGGGGCATAGTTGCTTTGTAGCTACTGCCCTGCTTAGCAACGTCCAGTCAAGGGACTGCAGCATCCAGCTAGTTACTTTCTGTGCTATTTTCTATTTTTCTTTTATATTAATAATAATAATGTAGGCCCCAAAGCTTTTCAAACAGCACAACAAATATCACAGAATAGACATTATATAAGGATTTCATGAAATGTTACTCTGAGGCGAATATATACTGTAGCTGTAAAATAATTTCTCCCTTTCAGACCCACCGGGAGAAACTGCTGATCACTTCTCAGCGGTTATAGGGTCTGCTTTGTAAGTAGATCCTTGACGGTCGTACCATCTTACGTTAGACCAGGGGTGGCCAACTCCAGTCCTCAAGGGCCACCACCAGATCAGGTTTTCAGGATATCCCTGCTTCAGCGCAGGTGCCACTGATTGACCCACCTGTGCCGAAGCAGGGATATCCTGAAAACCTGACCTGTTGTTGGCCATTGAGGACTGGGGTTTACCATCCCCTGCGTTAGACTGTTGATAGGAATTAAAAAGGAAATCTACTGCAGGTTTAAAAAAATAAATAAAAAATTTAAGTGTTTTGTCGGCACCCGTGTGGTTCTGTATTAGAACAATGTGGGTTCTTTATTTTCTCTTATTTTGCATCAGAAACTTTAAAAATGAGTGTGCCATTTTAGGGGAAAAAACAAAGTGGTCAGTTTGTTTTTTGTTATTTTTTTTTTTTTCGTTTCAGAATGAGTGGAGACTGAAACAGGAAACGGCATGGCTCAGTTTATCACTAGTGAGATAGATGCTCACATTGTCAAAAGAAATCATAACACAGATGCTTTTTTAACCTATGACACAAGACACAGAGGATGAAGCAATTTACTTTAGAAAACCACAGGCAGTGGGGGGGATTGAGCATAATGTAGCCTTTATGATGAAGCATGAATTACTCCTCTATTAAATGCGCATTGTCTTCTTCAAGCACGTGCTACAAGTTACTTTTCTATTTCTCTTTATTCCATAATCCTTTCACACTTAAATTTTTTTTTTTTTTACAAAATTATAAAAATGTAATGTTATGAAAAAGATGGTCAAAGCTCTGATCAGAGTATTTCTAGAGCTATGGTACTTGAGATGTTGTATCCACTGTATCTCTCTCCCTGGAACATATTCACTAAAGGGTGCTATGAAAAATATCCAGGTCCCGAGCATTTATAACCTTTTGTCCCCACCCCTGTTGCTGGGCAGCACAAGATGAGGTTTACTTTAACTAAATCATCATCTAAAGGGTTGATTTTTCCAATCCGTTCTAGAAACAAATAACCTAGCCAATCGCCATCCTAGGTGACTTGCAACATGAAATAAATTACATTAAATTGGTTACTTGGAATTGGCTACAACCAGGGCCTGTAAAGGATTTAATCCATTAACTCCCTGTAGGGACCAGGACGCACTAAAAAAAACTCTAGCATACCTCAAGGATGCTACAACTAGAATGATGATATGCTTATATATTGCATTTTATGAGCCACAATGCACCTTAGACTTGCAGGGGTGTGCAAACTTCTGTTGCTGCGCCCCCCTGCATCCACTCCCCCGGTGCTCGCGCTCCCTTCCTGTCGGCGTCAGTGGGGTCATGTGACGTCACGTGAGGCATTGCCATGGCGAGGGGCATCAAATGACGCCGCGTGGTCATGTGACGTAATTTGACGCCGGCTTGCCATGTCAACGCGTCATCTGAAGCCCGCTGAACCTCGGTAAGTTCAGTTGCAGAGGCCTCACGGGGTTCCCCGGCATTTAATTTAAATGCCTTGGGGAAGAGTGCTGGGCCTCTGCAACCGCCGCTCCCCCCCTCAAGAAAATTCTGTGCCCCTCCTGGCGGACGCGCCCCCCCAGTTTGCGCAGTTCGGCACGTGAGGCCGTGTGTATCAAAGTCGGGAGACTTTGCCTGCAAAACTGGAGCAAAACTCTAAATTATCCCTGGTCGCCAATTGCAGTGGGGCACTCGTTATAGCTTCCTATCCAAGAGCTTCATACGTATCTAGCAAGGCCTTAAATCAAAGTCTTCCATCCCATTACCCCCATCAGACCAGTGCAACGGTAAGTTCACTCCTAGAGTAATTCCCAGTCTGCGTGGCTTATTCATTGTATCAAAGAGACAAAACATTAGCTAAAAGACAAATATTAAATAGAAAACGCCCAGGGAAACTAAGTGAGGTGGTGCACACTTAGAAAATCTCAAAATAATAAGATCATTGTATATGGCAGACTGAAAGTATTGGTCATGACATTATTCTTCTTGGCTGAGATGATAGAAGGATGGAAAATGTAAAGTGCATTTAACCATGTTGCTGCCAGAAGGGCTGCTAATGCACTTCTGTGCAATGAGTTTGCTGGCTCTCCGGGCAGTTAAGGGTTTAACATGGCGGCTGGCTGGAATAATTATAATTCTGTAATCCCTTTTTGCTGACACGGAACATGCTTCGCCTAGAAACTAAAAATCTTTTCAGTCTACAAGAGGTTGAAAGTCTGTTGTTGAATAAACAATCATAAATCTATGGCCGGCAGACAGGCTGCTTGTACTCATGTTACCTACTTCTACCATGTCAGTTTAACGTTTAATGCCATGAGCAAGGATAGCTTTGCAACAAAAGGGCCACATCGGCTTAATGATGTGTAGTTGCCAACTTCTATCCATCATTATTTTTTTGTGTGTGTGGCGCTAGGGCAAGCTCAGCAAAATCCACTGTGTAATAGCCGAGGCGATGGAGTACAATAAAACTAAATAGATTGTTAATTATAAACAGCTTAGTTGTCAGTTTATCAGTGCTGCCAAAAAGGAGGAAAAATGGTTGGCAGTGCATTCAGTGAAGCAAGAAGTTTATAGAGTTATAATTGAGTTTAACGCCTTTCGTGCAGGGTAATTCCAATCAAATACTCATTCCACTGCAGCTCCTATCTTGTACTAAAGTTGACCTTGGTTAAGGTTGCTTAGTGCACACATCTGGTTGTTGGGACAGGCCTGTCACCTCCCGTTCTATTCAGTAGACCAAATGGGCTACAAATCTCAGAATGCTTTGAGAGAGGAGCAAAGCAGTAATGAATCAACATGACCCATTGACATGGGTTCAGGTAGCAAGCCTACGGCTGAGATTATAGTCTGTGAGATGGTGCTCGAGACAAGAATAAAAGTCAGAATCTCTATGAGGCTGCTCCTAGTGCGCGTGTGTGAGCGCGATGGCGCGACCGCGTTTTGAAAAGACTTTTTTTTGTCTTTTCAAGCGATGGCCGCATCACATGAGTGGTTCAGCCAATCACGGTGAACCAGCCCGGTGATGCGTACGCCACTTCTCCCCCATGCCTCCTAACCACCTCCCCAATCGCTGGAAGCTGAATTCACCCTCGCTCGAGCGAGAGGTGCGTGTGACAGCATGCGCGCCAGCGTGGACTATAATCTCGGCTTTAGAGACATCTTGCTGTCCATCATAATTCTTGGTCTTTTGTCTTCAGTGTTTTAATGATCCAGACATTGAGGTGCTACAAAGGTCTATCAGTGGTTAAGCCCCATAAAGTGCCTTTAAAACAGGTTCAAAAGCTGGAAGGAAAAGGAACAAAAGACTTTGCTAAAAAAGCGCTATATTTACACATGCCTCTTCAAATTCAGTTATCATGACGAAAATGACTAGAAATTTCATTATAAATTGTATGTATAATTCTATTATAAATATCTATTTTTCTGCCATTGTAAAGTAATGACATAAAGATCCCTAGAATCACATTATTAGTTGCTTTATCATATGGAAACCCTTCATCTGAGTGAGGCACCTTAATGCAGGGGTACGCAAACTGGAGGTCGCAACCCCCAAGGAGGGCGAAGGATTTTCTACCGGGAGGTACGGTGGTTACAGAAGCCCCACGCTCTTCCCCAAGGCATTTAAATTAAATGCCGGGAGGAGAGGTGTGAGGACTCTGTATCTTCTGTTACCTGCTCTCAGCCGGCTCTTCGGCGACGCATCGACATGGCAATGCGGCGTCAAATGGCAACATGATGTTGTGACATCATATGACGCTGCAGAGGAAGCCACAGAGCAGGTAAGGAGGGAGGGGGGGAGAGCAGACGGAGGTGCGAACAGAAAAGTTTGCACGCCCTGCCTTAATGAACCTGAACAACTTCTTCACTAGCAAACACTGACATTAACACAGGGCAAGGCTCTGCTTACTGATCTAAAATAGAACAAGTGACGAGTGACACTTTGCCTGCACTATTTTGTCCAACCAAATTTATCAAAATACATTAGCAATATTTCTATAAGCACACGCAAAGTACTCAATAGTGAATATGGAACCCATAATTACTTCATTAATTAAGCAGTGCTATCCAACTGATGAAAAAATGTGTCCCTTCTGATTAGCACTGCTGACTGCTAGCATATTTTTCTTATATTTATGTGAACCTAAAAAAAAAACCCCACTCCTATGCACCAAACAACACGACAAGAACATTGCATTGCACTTGTTTACTGTGTGACTGCAGTATGTATAATGTAATGTGCATAAAAAGACATCTTCTGCAGAGTTAATGCTCTTTATTGCCTCAAGGTACTCCATGTGCACGAAGAGTTGAAATATAATCGTATAATGACCACATGTTTAATCCGTTCACCACCAGAGCAAAGCAGCGCTCTACATGCCCCTCTGTCACAGAAAGGGGTTAATCTAACAGGTTTTTTTTGACTGCACTAATGCTGATAGTGGAGAAAGAGTTCATAAACAGCTTATTGATTTAGATGAAGGCCAATGAGAAAGTGAGCAAGCAGAGTTCTGGAGGAGGGGTCGATGGTAGTATCTACACTAGCAATTACTCTGAGTATTTTTAGGCAGACAATCACAGCTGCCACAAATTAGCCTTGCTCAATCGGTGGAGTTAGAAAGGCAATGAGTGTTGCTCACTTATATTGTTTAAAGTGAAGCGCAGCGCCTTTTTGTCTTATTCTATTTTTTCTTAACTGGATCCACTTCAAGCAGTGGACCGCCACCTGGATTGTAATATTTCTAGAGCAAGTGATCCCTTCTTACTTATGTTTATTTTTATGTCAATAGCTCTTACCCCAGTATTACATTATTCTTATATATGTAGCTGAGTCCCCCTACCCTTCCTCCGGTGCGGGGGAGCTGTTCAGTGGTTTCCCAGAGCTCCGCGCGATCAGGAGGTGGAGACGGCCATTTTGCGAGTTGCGCATGCACAGTGCAGGAGGCGGTGGCCATCTTAGGATAGCTCTGCTCATGCAGCCGTGGGACCACATGTCCCAGAATCCTCCGGGGGGAGGGAAACACCCCATGGGGCTGTCCCAGCCAATAGGGCTCTGAAGAGAGGAGGAACAGGATATGCTCCGAGCACGGAAAGCCCGCGATTCAGTCTTCCAGGAGCGGCAGAGAGGACAGATGAGTCCAGGGTGCCAGTAGCCCCTAGACTAGGCCAGAACTCTGCCCCTAGGCCCCAGAGAGGTCCTGAGACACTAGCGACATAGTATTGTAGGGAAGGCCCCAGATAGGGACTCTTCCCCTTACCAGTACTGTTGCACCGGTGACCGGACGGCCACACAGTGCCCTGTGGCCTGGGACCAAGTTACAGGCTCCATAGACATTTTGTGAGACCCTCCGGCTGGAGCTCACACGGCAAGGCGGATCCGGACCACTTAGGAGAGAGGGGATTTGTTTTGGAGGGCCCGCTGCGTGGGGCCCGCTCCAACTCACTACGCCAAGCAGCACCTGGGTACTGGTTCCTCACACTTGGGTGGGAATTTATGGGACAGGACACCAGGGGTATTGGTGCCATAGCACCCTCAGTTCTTTGGGGGAACCACCATGTGTTGGGTCATTGGGTGCACACTGTGGGTACAGTTACCGTTATTGTATGTGTGTATGTGTGTATGTGTTATTATGTGTATACAGTAAACCTTGGTTATAAACATTGTGTGTGTGTATTATTCTTTACTGTGTATTGGTTCCTGTGAGGATACAACTATGACTGTGTGCAAACCCAACATTGTCTGAACCCCGGACTAAAAAACAGTCAATAAGTATAGGCGCCACATTACCAAATAGCTTTACTCTGATTTTACTCAAATTAAGGGGAGTTTTATCACTGACTGATAAGAGTAGTAAGGAAAATAAATACTCAACACACAATGATACTGTTTATCTTCATAAATGCACTTGTAGCTATCATGGCTTCAGACGGTGGTTGGGGTGGGGGGGAGCAGGGACTTTTTTCCTGGACCAGGCTGCTGCTGGGGTACTACCTGGCCGATGCAAGAAATAGGACCCGATCCCTGGTTGGCACAAACCAACCTAACTGTAACGGGTGCTCAACACAAACAGGACGGGACCGCAAGGCTGAGGTGGGGATGTTGGTATACACCGACCTACAACCACGTAACCGCGTCCGCAGGGCAGAGTGGTAGTCGTGTAGGAGAGGTCAGGTTGGTCGTTATAGTCAGGATTGGGAAGTCGGATGGTTGTTTTGCGTAGCCGGGGATTCAGGAGTAGAGAAGGTGGGAGTCAAAATACAAGCTGAGGTCAAGAGTCAGAGAATGCAGAGGTCCAGGTACAATCCGAGGTCAGGGTACTACGAGAAAGCAAGGTAAAATGCACAAGGCAAGGAAAGGCAGCAGGGTGCTTGAGGCAAGCACCAAGTCACAAATAGCAATGATTATGCTCAGCCAACTTGCAGCAGGGATGGCTGAGCATATAAAGGACAGGCAGACAATTGCAGGGCTGCACAAGGCTATGAGCAATGAGTTCAGAGGTATTCTGTCCACTGGTAAGCAGGGGCAGAGTGTACCGCAGGTGTGGAGTAATTGTGGATAGAATTAACCCCACGCGTGTTCCTGGTACGCTGTCGCGTAATCACCTGAGCGCGAGGAACGTTCTCTGTGGCGTCAAGGGGCGTGTTGCGGGGGCGGGGCCTAAGCCAGATCCTGGTAGGGGTAGTGCGACACCTGTGCGCAACCTCAGTGTGAGGCGCGTCACCTGTCTCGTCACAGGATGCATCACAGTGGCGGGACCGAAGCCCAATCCTTACACTAATCATGAAAGCCTAATATATGATCCTAGGCCAATGAGTTCCTGACATTCAATGCAGTATTGGCAAACAATAGTCAACACTGGTTATGCTACATTTTCTTAGAGTCTTCAATTAGTCAGTTCCACAGAGGATGCAAATGTTAACTAACCATACATAATACATGCACGCCCTACTTATCTTTCAATGTTGATTCACTCTTAACAACATATGATGAAAAATACTTGTATTAATTATTTCCACTTTATAGTAATGTAATATTTTTTTCGTTCTTGAGTATTTAGCTTTATAAAAACTATGCCCTATTGCTGTAATCAAAGCTGCTGCAGGACTACAAATGTAGACTTAACATCTGCTTCTTAGGCGCTTATTCAAACACGCTGTGAAACCACGTCTCCAGAGATCATTTAACTGGTGCCGAAGGGGACTGAAATCTCCAGGCCAGGGAAGTGGCCTCAAAGCATACTAAATAAGGGCCTTTGTCTGCTGCTCTCGTAATAAGTTCATGTGCTCCCACCACTGAAATATGGGTGTGTTTATGGTGTACCATCAGCCCTCATAGAGACAGACAATTTCTTCTGCAGAAAAAGCATCATTGTTATTATTCAAGTGAAGTGATGCAACGATTATGGAGAAGACGACCATTGGTTTGTATTATGAAGAGTCAGATATGAGAGTCAATGAGCGTTGGACAAGGCGTTTTGACGACGGAAAACCACCCATTGATATGCATTATAAAGTGTCGGATATGCCGTTCAACGAAAAGGGAAACGCCGGAAAGTGAGGACCATCTGTACCTTTTAATTCACCTCACGGTTCCCTGGTGGAATTAACCACTGAATACTAGCAAGAAAAAAAATGTGTTGCCATGAGGGACCCTGAAAGGTGTATTTACCTCTCATCAAGGTCAAAGTCAACTTTTCTAATAAAATCCTTCCTTATCTTCCATCTCTGTAGCATTCTTGAGTGCCATGGAAACTGCTAGGAATAAAAAAAAAAAGTACGATGCAAATACAAATGTGTGCCGTCCTTAAAGTTTCCTGCATGCAGCAAGCACCACTGCTTGACTAACTAATAGATTTGCTCTTTGGCAACCTTTGAAACTCGGGGTTTAAATCTGTTCCTAGGCATTGTAAAAATAATAATAATTGCCATAGGTTGTCTTCGAAATCCATGTCGCCAAATCACAAATAATAATATTGATAACCCCATTATCTTTTAAAAGTTTTGTTGGACAACAAAACTGGATCATAATATGCACTTTTTGAGTCAATCATATAACTTACAGGCTCGTACATATCCAAGTGGTGCCGTTTCCGACAAAACCCTGAGCAAATGTTTGCATCCGCGTCAGTTTGAGCGGGAAGTGACACACTGTAGGTGTGAATTTTTGCATTAGGCGCAGAGCCTGACGCCACCTTAACCTGGTGGATTTATTTGGTGTTTATTCATATGTTGTACCTTGTGTACTAGATAATAAAAGCAGTTGGTGATTTTGTGTGCAGTGTTATCTAACTCCACCTGTGCCATGTATGTCCCCTTGTGTGGAATAACTAAGCAATATTAACTTTTCCTTCTTTGTGAGACTCATTGACCTCGTCAACTCTACATTTGGCTCTAATTTCTTTTCATAATTGCCCATGAAGTCCAGCAACAAACGGCCACTTCTTCCACGGTTTGTACTGTGCGATACGGAGGTCAAAGGGTATTCGGGGAAACAAAGGGGGCAATTCATCAAAATGGCTGCCTGTGGCAATGTGCACTTTAACTCAATCATTGGTTGGTAATGAATGGATGTTAGTACTGAAGGAACGGTAATGGAAAGTATTTGGGGATGTTGGGACCTTGATAGGTTAGAGTCACTTTGAAAACGTCAAAGGGGGTCATTTATCGAAGTCTCCCAGCTGCAAAAAACAGACAAAAAAAAAACCTGCACCAATTGAAACAAAAACATTAAAAAATATGTTTCCCATTGAAATGGGATTTTTCTGTTTGATTAATATGGTGCATCATTTTTCTCACCAGTTTTGGAGCCAGGAGACTTTGGTAAATGATCCCCCCAAACAGTCAGAATCATTCACTAAATGGAGACATGAGGAGCTCCATGTAGTGTGCGCTGCAAATGGCTTTTTATTTATTTAATTTTTTTAAAGCTAAATTAGCTTGCAGAAATGTAATGTTAAATTGCACTTGACTGCGCCTATGTTTTCACCAGAAATGTCTTAATCTGCGCCATCTGCATAAAAAAAAAGTTTATTATAAATGTTTGTGCTTAAAAAAAAAAAAAAAAGAGTTAGTGAAAATCGGCTGCCGTGTTCAAACTTGACTTAAACCCTAAAAAGTCGATTTAACAGTTTTAGTGTAGAATTAAGTATGTATCAGCCCCAAAACATTATTTGACGCAACACGGATGTGTTTTTTCTTAATATAGGATACCAAAATTACCACAATGTACTGTATTATTATTACAGTATGACTAATAAAATTAAGATTTCACAAATAAATTATATTTACTAATACCATGTCAAAAATGCACATAATTCTGTTGTGATTTTAATCAGGTTTTCAGCATCAAAAAACACTTGAATGAAGTTTTATATACAACGCACGTTTTATGGCGACTTGTATAACTTTTAAGCATTGGACGCATTCAAAATATAATCTTAATACATATTGTAGGCCCCTAGAGGTTATTTACTGGCTCTAAATCGGGGGAAATCAGGGCTGAAGTATTGCACCAGATCGACAAAAATCCCATTTTCAATGGAAAAAAAAATGTTCTTGATACATTTGTTGCTGGTTTGTTTGCCCGAGTTTTGCAGCTGGGAAACTGGTAAATAAGCCCCATTGTTTTGAACTTTTGATTTGAACAACGTACTGTGTTATTATGAAGGCAGACCCACAAAAGTCAAAAAAGATAAATAAATAAACGTTATTTTTGGTATACACGTTGCATTTTTCATATTGTTCACTTGTCTTGTTTAGAAATACATTGAATACATTTCTATTTTGGAAATATATTGATATAAAAATATTGTCTCTGAGGTTTGGTACTGAAAGATTACCACTATTGTGATTTTAAAAAAAACAAAAAAAAAAAAACTGCTTAATATCAGCCCTTATTATGGCCTCCTGGAATATTTGCTGCATTTTCCCCCTAGTTTTGATATTAGCAACTAATAAAACAAGTATGTGTCGCATATTTTGTGATTATTTCTTATCTAGTTCTTTTCTGATAGACTAAGGGGCCTTAATTTGCAAAGGAATTACACTTATCTTTAAGTGTAAAACAAACATACCAATGTCAGAGAATGTATTATTTCAATAAAGTGAAAGCCCTCAGCAATATACTGTAGTGTGTGTGTGTGTGTTACTTTGGACTGCCACTTTAATACTTCCCTTTTTTCAGTACCTCACCACTGTTTAGGTACGGTATGGTAGATATAACTGGGTGTAGGCACAAATATGATTTCATAAATCATTATGATATTTATAATGTCATCAATTGTGCATTGCACTGTTCCACATCTGGTTCTGTCTCAGAGTTTAACACGTGGCCTTAGGAACACTTTATCAGAATTGATAGAAAATGGCTCCTTGCTCTTTAACCTGCTCTTTAACCTACTGTAAGGTATGAAGTGTCCTTTTTCCGTATTAACATTCCTGCTTCCTATCTTATCAGGATAAACAAAACCTACACCATGTTCTTGGAGTCTGTTGTGCCCAATTAAGCCGGTGAAATAGAGGACCGCCTCAAACTGTGTAAAGGCTAATCGGACACAAAGTAGAAATTCTCCAGCAGTCAAAATAAATACGCGTGGTCAATGTAGTGTTGCAATAAGATAATACATATTTAGTTCTTACTATAAATAAAAAGGGACATACACATGATAAAAGTACAAAGAGAGAGATTACGTCACGGCACAGGCAAATTAACATACATACAGCCGTCCTTTGATGTTGGAAAACCTGTGAATCCTGGAAGCATACAACCAGGGCACTTTATTGACCTTGAATATTGATTTTGAGAGCTGGAGAATGTCTACTTTTTGTCCATTTTGTATATGGGCTTAGCGGGAGGTTTTTTTTTTTTCCCCGAGCACCACATATACAATAGTTTTTTTTTGGTGCTGAAAAAGTTGTGTAATACGACAAGAATAAGCTTATAGGGTCGATATTAAAATGGATAAGAACTAAAGAGTGACTCGCTGTGAGTGCTCATTTGCATGTCATTACCCAGAATGCCTGGCTGCAGTGCAAGCACTGTATACTAAGGCCGCGCTTATTGTGTGCACTGCAGTGCGCGTGCGCGCGAATCCTGCAGGCGACAGGCAGGATGCTCGAGGGGGCGAGGCTGAGGCGTGGCCCATGATGTCATGCGAGCGGTTCGCCATTATTGGCTGAACCGCTTCACGTGACGCTGACATCACGCGGCGGCTGCAGGGAGAGACAAATTCATTTGTATCTCCTGGATCCTGCCACTCGGTCGTGCCTCCGCCTGATCGCGGTCGCGTTCACTATGTGCAGCATGATGCACAACAAGGTATGTTTTGACGCCGCGTGCTGTCGCCACAACTATAAGCGCTGCCTAAGAGATAATGGTGAAAATCAGGGTTGTATACCTGTCGGATACAAGCTAATGTGCTCACAAGTGGTATTTTTATTTGCTGTACACTTTTTTTTCTTGAAATTTTCGATTTGTTAATGTAGATAAGTTTTTTCTTTGTGTGTGTTTGAGTGCTGTCCTACCAAGACTTCTTGCTATGTAAACGCTAAATCATACAAGACAATTTGTCAAGGAAACTCTGAACTGTTTAACTCTTTCTTGTACATCCTTTTTCTGCTTTCTCACTGAAAATATTTCCCTGGCTCCAATTTTAAGGGATTGATGTACCATATTTAATAAGCATTTCTAAGCCACAAGGTGCCTTAGCAGCATATACTAAATATTGCCCATAGTGACTAATGTTTGACAGCACTGTATTTGGAGCCAAAATAAATATTTCGTTTCTGCATAGAGACTAAAAAATAGATGTGTTCGTCATGTATGTTTTGCTTGATCCATCAGTTAGATGTTGTAAGGAGGTAGGAAGGACTGAAAATACAGACATAGCCAAAGTTATTGCACTCGTTCACGACACAGAATATCGCATTATAACGCAGAAAATCACAGATTTCCATACAATTTACGGACAGTGATTATTTATTTATAAAAATGTTTTACCAGGAAGTAATACATTGACCGTTACCCCTTGTTTTTAAGTATGTCCTAGGCATACACTGGCGACACAGTTTATTGCACTGCGGCCAGATCCGCAAGCCGGGAGATTTCCCGGCTTGCTAGTGGCCGCCCCTCGGCGGTGACGCGCGGTCACGCGTCATCGGGAGCGTGCGCCCCCTGCACGCGCGTCCAGGGCTCCCCGAGGGAGCCCTGGTGTCCCGCGATGTGGGGGACGGCGGCAGAGGGTTCCGGGGGACCCGGCGGACCCGGCAGCGGGAGGGAGAGCGCCCCGATCGGAGGGCGCTCTTCCGCTGCTTCGGCGCGCGCCCGTCACCCTCCGGCGCGCGCCAGGATACTGCTGCGGCCGAGAACGGGCAAATGCTCGAATAAACTCGGCCGCAGCAGTAGAGTTATGAGGACAAATACATGGTTACATTAAATAAACAGGGTTATACATTATATATAAAGACATTGCATGAACAGTTAAAGATAATATATGTTATATAATAATATGGAACAGTTACAAGACCAGATTAAAATGTGAAACCACTTTAGTTTTGAAAGAACTTAGACTGGTGGCGGCTTTGAGTGTCTCAGGTAGAATGTTCCAGTTGTGAGGTGCACGGTAAGAGACGGAGGAGCGGCACTATATTGAGTATCTGTCATTGTCCGAAGCATTGTGCCTTATCATAATTGCATGCAAGTATGTATAATTTTATTTATCTAGTGCCACAGTTTATGCAGCTCTTTACAAAATAAAAATACAAGGTAAATAACGTACAGACAATGGGGATAAGTGTGACAGGTCTATGGCAATGGGAGGCCCTGCTCTGAAAAGCTTACAATCTACAATCCAAGTGGTATGTTGGGAGGCTTACAGACACAGTGGGAGTGAAAGTGAATTATATCATTCAGCTCTACTCTGATGAGCTTTATATCTAATTTTGGGATATGAGACAGAGGTGGAAAAAGCCCCCCCCCCCCCCCCCCAAAACAACAAAACTACGGAGTCCCTTTTTTATCCTATGAGAAGCAGCCATTTTACTGCTGAACAGAAGCATCATTCTTCAAAGGTTCACAATAAAGTGCTTTCACTGTTTATTGAAATGTTCAGTCCTGATGTGCTCTCTTGACGGGATGAAGGCACATTTACAAGAGACGCCTCAGGCACTGTGGCGAGAGAGTCTTCAAAAGCATTTAATGTGGTAACTCTAGAACTTGGCAGTCCGGGCCGATGTGATTGGACAGGGCCAGCACGTTGCCATGGTGTTGTCAAAGAGATAGCATGTTCAGGACAGTTTTTGCTGAGTAGGATGAAAGAGCCTGTGCCCTCTCAGGGGCCCTAAAGAGGCTGTTCAGATCTGCGTGAGCTTCATGACTTTTGTATATCACCCCTAACCACAAGCCAATCCCTTGATGTAAACCAGATGCTGAGGCTGAAAACAATACAAATTATTTCTCTATCAATATGAAGAAATAATGTTGCTTTAATTACTAAAGCCCAGAACCCAGTTACCAAATAAACAAAGGGCTATAAATAAACCATGTTCCTTTTGTACCTTGCCTGAGATATCATAACAAGTTGCTTACAATATGACAAACAATACATACCATTACATTGTGTCCTCTGTATGCAAGCTGCAGTTTTGCAAGGCAAACAAATTGTATGCGAATACAGGACTGTTAAAGAAATCACACATCTGCACGTGAAAACTTATTTAAAGCAAGATTTATTGTTTAGTGGTCAAATATAATTAAAGCTTTGGCGTTTTAGAGAAAAATACAATTTAAAGTGGTACAACACAGAAATCCTTGCCTGGTTAGCCATAATCGCTTTGGTGTCACTGTAATTATTACAGTGCTTTGCGATGTATTAATTAATGGATGTATTTATCTAATGTGTCTAGTGCTGGCAATATATGCAGCACTGTACATGGAAATTATAGGCATACAATTTGGTTACCAAAGCACTAGAAATGTGCAAAACTTTCACTGAAGTTTGCAAACCAGGTGTTTTTTTTTTCCCTTTTGCAGCTTATTCAGGGTTTACAAGTATTTCGGCAAGCCTTTTAACCTTTTCAATGCCGTGGGTCCCGCAACACCAGAATGCATAATCTTGCAAGCACCTCAATAAGAGCAATTGAATGGCTCTGCCTCACACAAACATTTGAATGGAAACGTACTGATTTCAAAGAGTGAGATAATGGATTCCGTATTAAAAACGGACAAGACACTGAAAATAAGAAGGACTTGGCAGGCTTAGGTTACAGCGTGTAGCCATACCAGAAATCCCTAATTTTGCACCATTTCTATTTTTAGAGTGAATGAAATTCTCATTTAAAGAGGCAATCCAAGCTGGCAGAGATTTATTTATTTATTTTAATTGTAGGATTGAAGCAGGGGGTCTCCGGCGCTGAATCCCATTAATTTCAGCTCCGGTGACGCCCTACTCCCGGAGATACACACTCCACAGGGATGCCGGCTTCCAGGGTTCACGTAATGGCAGCGTTTCAAAGCTCCCGTGCCCTGCGAGCCAATAGGAAGCCATGACATCTTCAGTTTCCTATAGCGTGAAAAAAAAAATGAAGGCGTTTGAAATTAAAAATGAAATAAGTTTAAAAAGTGAAATCCAGCTCAGTGCTATATATAAGTGAAAAAAAAAGCACTCACAGCTGGTTCGTGTTGGTTGTTAAACCAAAAATGCAGTCCTTGGTATTGACTATACACTGTAGTCCTCCTCAAATGAAAACAGATAAGGAGAACATAGTATAATAAAGTTCAATATGCATTAAACAGAGCAGGGAACGTACAAAATCCGCTCAGGTTTTCCATGTCTGTCTTGCGCAATTAGTGTCATAAGGGCACACTCCAGCCACTCTGGAATATCACCGAAACCATCGCGTCTTGTCTCAGATGTCCCGCTCCGCACCATCGGCGATGTCTTTGCCGAAGTCAGTCTTTCCGCGTCTGCACATGCACTTACGGTGTCCCAAAGGGGCAGGCTGGCTGATAGTGTCCTCCAAGTGACAAAAACCCTACGCGTTTCACCGTTATCCAAAAGTTGGCTTCCTTAGGGGTCTTCCCGTTTTTCCCGCTATTCTCCGTTTGTTATTCAGAGTGCTGATATTTTCTATCTTTTGTAAGTGCAATACTTTTCTCTATTTGTAATAGATTATTAAACTGAATTACACTATTGGCGGATTTTGCGCTTTCTGCTTTCTTTTACCCATGTAGCCAGTTGAAAAGAGTAAAGCACCTTGTTGTGAAATCTGCATATGCCTAGATTTGTATGGAAGGAGGAGTTTTCGGAAAAAATGGGATCTGGATCACGATTTTATTAACTCAATCATCTATTTTTGTGCTTCATTTTCCCCTAATGATTTCCCTGGTGGTGGCCATAAGTTCGTGAATTGTTACCATGGAATGATTTATTCGTGTCATTTAGAGAGGTGTTTTTTTTCATTCACTTCTTTTTTTCAGCATAATGGGTCATCAAACCACAAAAATCAGGGGTCCTAATATTGTTTTTCTTATGTTGCTATAGAATGATTTATTTGTATTGTTTAGGCAAACTTTCATCAGCTTTGCCCAAAGATGAAGCCCTTTGGTTTATATTTTAGGTAGAGTGTGATTTGCATTAAATAATTATTTTTTTATGGTTGTCTTTTGCAACATAATGAGTCACATTGGTATAAACCACAACTGTCGATGGTCCTGGTTAGTGTTTCACTCAATATAAGGTATAGTACTGTCCAAGGCCCCATTCTCTGTGGTCACATGACTTAAGGTACATAACTTGAAAGGTACTATCCGATTCTCTGCACTTGGGAGTTCCGCGACTTAAAGGGGCGTGCAAACTTTTTTGCCATGCCTGCTCTCCTCCTTGGTGACCCCCCCCCCCTCCTACCTCGCGCGGCGTTAAATGATGCAGCGGGTTCATGTGATGTCACGTGACCCGTGGCGTCATGCGACGTCACGTTACCGTGACAACCGTGACGTCACATGACCGCGTGGCATCATTTCACGCCGCGTTGCCATGGTAACGAGTCCTGGAGCCGGTCTGAACCTTGTAAGTAGAGGTTGCAGAGGCCTTGCGCGGTCCCCTGGCATTTAATTTAAATGCTTGGGGGGAGAGCGCGGGACCTCTGCAACTGCCTGCGCCCCCCCAAAAAAATCTCGCACCCTCCAGTTTGCGCACCGCTGACTTAAGATACGAGGATCATATATATTGCCCAATGTTCCTCTGTATAAACCACAATAGTATCACTCAGTAAAAGGTATAGTACTGTGAGGCCCCATCATCTGGGGTCACGTGACTTAAGGTACATAACTTTGCAGGTACTGTCCGATACGCCACAATTGATGAGTTCTGTGACATAAGGCAGGTGTGCGCAAACTGGGGGGGCGTGAGATTTTCTAGGGGGGGGCGCGTCGTTTACAGAGGTCCTGCGCTCTCCCCCAAGGCATTTAAATTAAATGCCGGGGGACCGCGCTAGGCCTCTGTAACTTCTCCTACCTGGTCAGCAATGCATCGCCATGGTAACCCGGTGTTACCCGGTAAATGACACTGCAGGGTCACGTGAAGTCGCATTGCCATGGCAACGTGACGTGACATTACCCCACAACGTCATTTTGACGCCGTTGCTGAGCGGGGGGGGGGGGGGGCGCAAGCAGGGGAAGAGAGCAGGCAAGGGGCCGCACTGGGAAAAAAAAAAAACTTTGTGCACCCCTGAATTAAGGTTTTTGGATCATATGCACTGATCATTGCTCCTCTGTGGAGGAGTCTCGTAACTTAAGGCAGGGGCGTGCACACTTTTTCCCCAGTGCCCTCCTGCCTGCTCTTCCCCCCCATGCTGGTGCCCACCTCTTACCTTACCATTTGACGCCGCATTGCCATGGCGTTTTGCCATCCGAGGCAAGGTAAGAGAACTTACAGAGGCCTCGCACGGTCCCCCGGCATTTAAATGCCTTGGGGAAGAGAGCGGGGCCTCTGTAAGTGACACCTCTCTGACCCCCCGCCTCTGAAAATCTCGGCACGCACCCCAGACTTATGGTAGAATTAGACAACATGAAGGAAAATATTGGAAGACAATATATACTAAGGCCAATTCTCCTAATTGAGCAATATCTTGAACCTCTGACATCTTTGTGACAGAGTAATATATAGTTTTACACGCAAGTCAATAGTCAACTCTCTACTGTAACTAGTTCAGTGCGGCTATGAAAACATTTGTCAATCTGTTGGGCAATATTATATATACATTTTCATCAATTGATTCTCTTTGTGGTAATGCATGATGTTATCTTGATAAACGCTAAATACCTCTATAATTAGTCCAGTTGTTTAAAATGTATAATATAATATATAATTAATAGACATGTGAACTTTGTGTATTTATTGTTCTAAGTAAAATTTTAAAATTATATATATATATATATATATATATATATATATATATATATATATATATATATATATATATAGTGGTGCCATTGCTGTCCTCTAGGGGCTGAATGGGGCAGCTATTGGTCTTTTTCACCACAGAGAGTTAAGTTAATCCTCTCTGGCATGGCTGCTCACCTGCTGGCTAATTGGCTAATTAATCAGGAAGTGCCTTAAGAGTATGGAAGCAGCAAGGCACTGAGAGACAGTTTCCCCAGAGAAGGGGGGAGACAGAGAAGCTCCCCAGCTACCAGGAGCTGGTTAAAGAAGCTTGCAGAGAGTGAGAGACACTGCTGAGAGAGCCATGCTGTAGCAGTGACGTCTGGTTGCTGAGGACCTTAAAAGACTAAAGATAAGGCAAGCGCTTTGTTATTATCTGCAGAGACTTTGTATGGAATGTACATGTTTTGCGGCTGACAACCGGCTTAGCTGGCGGCCCTGATAGTAAGGGCCTGAGAAGTTAGTTAGTTCCCTGAATAGGGATAGGATTTTATTTGGTTTTCTTAAAGGGACGGTGGGCCTATTCGTATTGTTTATCCCTGTAAATCCCTGTAAATAAACCCCAAGCATAGAGAAATACAGCGTTTCCTGCTCAATTTGGGATAAAAGAAACTGCAATGTGGTGTCGGAATCACAATATAAATATATAAATAATAATAATATAAATAAATATATAAATATACCTGAGGAAGGTCCCACTCTGAGGACCGAAACATTGTCTGCCCTGTGTTGTTAATACACTTTATTTACTTCATTATATTGCGGTGTGCTGTCTCTTTGTTACCTGGATTTCCCTGGTTACCCTGTACATGTTTCAATATGGGACGAGCATCTGCCTTCATTTGAGAAACCGTGAGTGCAAACTATTTTTTCATTGACTATATATATATATATATATATATATAGTCAGATAAGGCAGTTGGCACTCCAATAGGTGCTGGTAAGCCACAGGTGCACGTCCCATATAGAGAATGTAGTTATACGTTACCGTTCCAAGGATAGGTAAACAAGAGACAGCACTCAATGTTGAAAATCAAAGTGTATTAGTGAAAGCAAAAATACATCCAGGTTTCTGGATGTATTTTTGCTTTCACTAATACACTTTGATTTTCAACATTGAGTGCTGTCTCTTGTTTACCTATCCTTGGAACGGTAACGTATAACTATATATATATATATATATATATATATATATATATATATATATATATATATATATCCGTCCTAAGTATAGTTTTTTGTTTTTGTCAGTTCAAAAATAAATAAATATGAAATTAAGTTAGATTACACTTACTTATTCATGGTTCTTAATAACGAAATTATGTTCATTATGAACATTGTCACAGTATGGTGACATGAGATCCACATCAAGGTATAGTCTGCTAAAACAGACTCAACGTGATTGCTGCAAGGAGCCTTCAGGACAAATCCTTCCCAAGATCCAGGAGCCAAGAAACAGATGAACTACAGGAGCTGAGTACGGGAGTCCCTAAGTGGATTAAAGGCCTTTATTGATCTGACTAGTGTAAGTGCATATCTCACCAATTTCTTATCTGTTTGTATTGATATACTGCCCTATGATTTTTTTCCTCTTTCTCTTTTCTCTTCCCCTGCACATGTGCGCCTAGGTCACTCTTTGCTATATACTGTATATATATGTAAAGCATCTTGACAAAGATCAGTGTTAGTGACCGAAACATTGATTCGTTTGGAATAATATCTTTTTCCAGGACCACTGTAGTGCTGGTTATTTCTCCATTTTAGAGAATTTGTTTATATTAACATTAACTCATCCAGTGCTTGAGGGCCCTGGAACGCATTGCTTTGCATGATACAGCATGAAATGGTTCTGACCATCGAAAAAGGTTCAAGTGCTGCACAAAAATCTATGCTTGTGCAAGAGTGCAGGCATGTCAAATTACATTGTGTGGATCCAGTTTTTGGTCCTGCAATGGGAAAGTACACTAGGACATCTCATTTCACATATCCTTACTTAACGTTTATGGGAATGTAGAACACAGCATATTTAATACTCATTGTAGTTTGACTATTTAATGTTTACACATTTTGAGCGCACGTTAGTGATTAGCTGACCCGCTTTTCTCCCCCCAACTGTTTTTAATAGTGAACATTTATAGGAGACTGGATGTTATGATTTATTTCTGCAGGACTTCATGCATGGTCACTACTTGCATTTTTCTATTGAAACCCTTTTACACTAAACATTCATTTAGCTGTCACTTGGAACTGAATATGTCTTTTGTTTGGAACTTTCAAAGCATCTCAGATAAACCTAACTGACAAGCTGCAAGTCTCCGGCTTTAATATTCATTATATTAAAGCCTGGAGGGCTTCGCTGAAAACCTTGTAAAGGCCTGAACTCCACTCACACATTATGTGCACACACATTTTTGCAGATTTAGCACTTTAACAAAGGGTTGCTTTTTAATATAGAACTTTCACAGTGCAAGGCACTCTGTGTATCATGAAAAAAAGCATAAAATGTACATAGTGCAAACGTGCTAAAAAAGGTTTAATGCGATCAAAAATTTTCAAATGCCCACACGTGGTGGATTATGATTCATGCATGATTCATGCACCCCTGAGGAAACTCACACCTGTTACTGAGTGAAACGCGTCAGGTGGTCCCTTACCAGTGCCCGCCGTCCATCATCAGCTGTTCGCCGCGGTCCCCGGCATTTTGGAGAGGATAAAAGCCGCTGCAGTTTCTTCTGCCTACCTGCCTGCATTCCCGTTGCCAGACGCCCCCCAGCCGCTAACCCGGGAACCGCGACGGAACCAAGGAGTGAAGGGAGAAAAAGCCGGTGTCAGCTGTTTGTCAGAAGGACTGATCGAGACGCCCAAATAGCAGGACCGTGAGTGGTCAAATGGCCTGTAAACCTTTGGGAGCGTGTGAGTTGATCGGAGCTCACTGCCTATGTATTTTAATTATAAAATTGATCTGTACAATTATATTTTTCTCTTATTATTGGGAGGTCCAGTCTTACTCCACCACATCCAGTTACAGATCAGTATTATCTGATATATGCCTGATTTAATCCACCACCACGTGATTGGGCACTTGAAAGTTTTTGATCAAATTCAAATCTTTGTTTTTAGCACGTTTGCAGTATGTATATTTTCTGCTTTTTTCCATGATACATGGAGAGTCCCTGGTGCTTCTTGCTATCTGTTCTATGTGATGGAAAACATCTCTTTTGTTCAATTTTACATTTTCACTTTTAAATTTGATTCACTTATTCTTTGTATATCACAAGTTTTTAAGGTGATACTTGGTGTGCGCTTACATTTTTGCTGCTTTTTAATATAGTACATTAAAAAAGCTATGATGGGTAAAAAAAAAGTGACAAAAACCCTCCACTGTACAGTAAATAAAAAGAACACTTTTCAAAAAAGCAGTGTAATATGGCAGGCATAATCTTATAGGCAGTGTTCGACAAACCTATACATTTGCACGCCCCAACGCGTGGATTTAACATCGTGGCGAGCTCCTATTGGCCCGAGCAGCACACGTGTGGTACTGGGTGGCGATTTTTTTGTTCGGCGAGTAGATTTTTTGGTGATTTGTCGACCACTGCTTATAGGGGACCATGTTAAAATGGATAACAAGTAAAGATTGACACACTGAGTGCTCATTTGCATGTCATAACCCAGAATCACAGGCTGCAGTGGAAGCATTGTTTGCTTAGCGATAATGGGGTAAAACAGGTCTGAGACTTGCGAATGTGCTCACAGGTGGTATTTTTATTTACTATAGTATGCAAATGTAGATATGTTTTTTTAAGCATTACACATATTTAGGGGCTCATCCTATATCCGCCAAAGTGGCCGATTCCCCATTGACTTTGTTTCGGATATAAAATAAGCCCTTTAGTCTTGAGCACCTCATATTGTCAATGAAGATGTCATATAAATGGCCCTGCTCAACATGCTGCTCCCCTGTGCTTAAAAAGTGTTGCGCTTTATTCAAATGAATGGGACTAAAACCTTCTCTAGCACACAGAAGCAACAGCACAGCACATTAAATAAGGGTAAACATGTGTAGCCAGGTCCCCTGTGGTGTGTGTGTGCCCCCCCCCTCACTGTGCTTACCTCCGCGGCGACAGGGAGGGATGCGGCCGGTTGCGGGGGCATATAGGGATCGGGCGCGAGTGCGTGCATCTGCCTGTGTTCCGGAGGGGGGGCATGCGGGTGCCGGGCGGCGGTCGTGTCGTTGGAGACGCCCGGCGGCTGCTGTGGAAGGGGTCGCCATCTTCTGTGTGCGCACGCATGCGCAGTATCATGGAGCGACGGGAGGCACTGATGCAGGTCGCGCATGCGCAGTGAGAAGCGTGCGAAGCTCTAGCATACCAGGGAAGGCTCTTGGACGGGACTACAAGTCCCATGAGCCTCAGGAGCGCCCCACATGACGCCAGGGAGCCAATAGGAGGGCAGGAATCTCGGCAGGCTAGAAAGGATACATTTCACGCGTTGGGAGACATGCCAGTCGGCGCCAGGAGAGTCTAGGGGAAGGAGGTGAGGGTGCAGGGGTCAGTGACCAACTGCACAAGGCCAGCAGCCCCCTAGGCCCTAGTTAGCCCCTGAGCTACTCAGTAAGATTGTGTCACTGCAGGGACAGACCCATGGTTATGGAACCTGCCCCTTTAGTGTCAGCAGTACAGTTAGGGACACAGCGGACGCTGCGCTTCCCATTCCGAGGCTTGGGAGCAGGCCTACTCCGCAGAGAGAGCGGAACTGTATCCAGGGACTGCCTGACTGATCACCACGCGGGTGAAACCGGACGTCATCCAGGAGGTCGTCGGATCCTTTTTGAAGATCCTTTGAACGCCCAGGTGCCGTCGCACTGGGCAGGTATTGTTACGCACGTGCACCACCTATAGAGTACTCACACATAGTGGCAGCGCTGACCACGGGACAAGGGTTATACTGTGGACACGGTGTGGGGGTACACGGTGGTGGGCAAAGGGGTGTACACTCATAAGTGGGAGTGAATGACATTGGGACTTATAGAGTATAAGATATATATGTACATTAAAGTTCATTATTGCTTTATCATACAATTGTGTGTTATTGGTTGTTTCCTGTGAGGACCCCTTCCCGCCCTGTAGGGATCCCTCTCAGGTGGAGGCGTTGCACCACGAGATTGCTAATATATATGTACCCCAGGCTCCCCGAGCGGAGGCTTAGGCTCCTGAGGGCCACACAGGTAATATACAGCATTAGTAGCGTCTGTATTCACAGGGAATACCTGTTACACATGTTACTTCCATATCTTTTTAGAAGAGGTAGACCAGGGGGGGACAGCCTGTTGTTTTTTTCCAGGTAAGCCAATAAATGGGCAAAAAAGATTTTTGGCGAGCCACTGGCCCACAGTCCCCTACATCCGGTTTAAATGAATTGCTAAATCTAAACAATACCAAACGTAAAGTATAGTAAAAACATAAAAAAATTACAAACATTTTTTATTGAGATAAAAAAAACTTGAAATCCTAATTTAAAAAAAAAGACGAATCTCAATTTAAAATGTCTCAATGTGATTTCTGAACTTGCATTTGAGTTAATAGTTTATTGGATTGATTTTCAAGGTTGATAACAGAAGCAGTTGGCGCCCACATGAGCGTCTGTCAATACAGATCTATACTTATGTTTAAAAAAGTTCATTCTTCATTGGCAAAAACATCTGCTCACAAAACCAATATGGAGATTAACTTAAAATGTAATTGTAATTTGATTATTTAAATTCTTTAATTGTTAATCGATTTTTCAGTGGATTTTTATTTTTTTGCTCCTTCATCACGGTGGTCATTCCAAATGCCGTCATGGCCAAAGGTATTGCCCACCCATGATCGACAGTTAGTTCCACTTTTAGAAGAGGTAGCCATAGGCCATAGTCATTCACGTTTTGTTGTAGATTTATGGACTATAAACACGTTACTTATTTAACAACCAAGAGTGAGGAAAAAAAAGACGAGGCTTCCTGGGAGTTTTAAGAGCACTTTCATGTCAAGTGCATGGCAAAAAAAAACCTTTATGAAGGGTTTATGCATCAAGCACATGATCGTGTTACGCAATAGGCCAAGCTGTTTGCCATTTTATTTCATATGCATCATATTAAACACTGCAGTGTTTGTTGTGGGAATAAAAGTCAGCGCCACTCGTTTAACTATTTTGAGTTTAGTCAATGGGAAATGGGAATTTCTTTCCATAGCTGAAATCTGTGTCCAAGGCTCGGGCCTCACCAAGTTCCATAAGATGGATACTCATGACTGCATTCCATGATCATTTGCTTTTTTTTGTTTTATAAATCAAATTTTATTGAAGTTTACCATCATACAGCAAAGTATACATTTTTCTTTATCTCAGTTAACAGTGTTATAACGTAAAACATATATGTAACAAAGTATAAATAAAGAAACAAAAGAGTAGAAGCATTGGAACTTGAAACAGAAGGGGAGAGGGGAGAGAAGGGGAGGGAGTCTTTCCTCTCAATCCACTCCCTGTTCCTCTTCTGAATCATGGTTTTCAATTTCCGCAGCTCTAGGCAGTTCCCTCCGCGTGGCCTGATCCTCAGCTTTCTAACCTATTTCTTTCTCTAGGTCTCAAGTGTCTATTTCCGGTCTCCTTTGAGTCAGCGGAGAACGTGTTTCTGATACTATCATAGCAAAATTGTAGTACCATTCACTCCTGGGATGTCCGTTTGAGCTAGTCACACGATCCAGACTTTTAGAAATGTAGCGCCAGTATCATTAACCAAACTCGTTAATTTTTCCATCTGGCATACGAACCAAATTCTGTTTCTGATTGAGGCAATAGTTGGGATTTCAGTCTGTTTCCATAATACTGCGATCTCGCACCACGTCACTGTTGCGAAATGCGCTAATTTATTTTGTGTTCTGGAAGGCCCCTCAGCCGACCTATTCAGGAGGAACAGCCAGGGGTCCAATGGGATTGTGAGGCCTAAGATCCTCTGTAGCCAATCTCTGATTTGCTCCCAAATGGACAGCACCCGAGGGCAGGACCACAGCATATGTAAGAGATCCACCTCCCCTCCACATTGCTTTTGACACAATGGGAAGTCGCCCTGTATAAATTTGGATAGTTTCATCGGAGTGAGGTACCACCTCATTAGAACTTTATACGCGTTCTCCCTTAACGTCGTACATATTGAACTTTTAGCCGCGGCCGTCAATATCTCCGCCCAATCCTCTTCCTCTAAGGTTTCCCCTAGATCTTGTTCCCATTGTGCGACATAACTCAATTTCCTTGAATAAACCGACCCCGAACAGACTACCTCTCTGTATAGTCCCTTAGTTTCTGTTTTAATATACAGAGTTTTTAAAAGTTTGTTAATTGGGGACAGGGAGAAAATTTGTTATAAAATGCTCTAATCTGGAGGTAAAATTCTGTATGTGGGATGTCTTTTTCAGACTTAATTTGTTCAAATGTTTTGATGCTGTTTCTACCCTCAAGATATGGAATAGAAGACAAGAACACCCTCTTGAAAGCACTCATTGCGGAGTATGATATGATAAATTCATTAATAAATAATACTTTATTATCAATAAATAAAATAAATGAATAAATAACTAGACTAAATAATACAATAGTGAATAATTCACATTGGTGACTACACATATAAAACAAACCAAAGTGCTCTATACATAAACTGAAACAAAGGGGAAATCCATAGCAAACACTTAATAGTAATGAGATAACTCGTTAATCACCATTGATACAGGAGAACCCCTAGGTCCAGCACTAGAAATGGTTAAAAACCTGTACGTTTTAAACAGGTAGCATAAGACTGACCATTTTAATACTCGCAAATAAATGGCGTATGAATGTTCCTACAAAGACCCACAGTTGGTACTAGATGATCCAAGAGTGATATGTCAAATAACACAATCAATATTGCAAAGGGGCATCAGCTAATGTTGGAGCACCTGAAGTACTAAGTACAGGATCGCAGCAAGTAGATAATTGCCTAGTTACTGAATAAACATTAATATAATGAATCCTGATACAAAAAGTGCAAGAGAGCCCACAAAGTGTGTTGAAATGGCTCTGAGGCACGGATCTGGTCCGTATCAAGTTATAGCCTCCTAAATAAAATGTCAAAATGTACTTTAGACAAAAGTAGGTAGCTCATTGCAATAAAGAACCTGCAGTGAGGAACAAACAAATCGTAGATAGATAGGGTGTACCCGCAAGTATGACATACACACTTAACTCGGCAGCCAGCTACTGTGTGGATTACATGTAGTAAAAGGAAAAATGTTCCAATAGTACTGCAACAGTATCAATATCAAAGGCTGCTATGTTACTAACGCCATCGTCATGGCATAGTAAATGGATACAAAGTAACTGACTTATTGTAGGGTTATATTGTGCCCATAATAACAGTTAGCAAAGTGTGTGGAAATGAGACCTGCATGTTGGCGACTTGCGGATAGACCGGCACTCAAAAGTGCCTCTCACCCTCATCCCTGCATGTGTGCGTCATGACGTCAGTCTGGTCCTCCTCACTGTTATTATGGGCACAATATAACCCTACAATAAGTCAGTTACTTTGTATCCATTTACTATGCCATGACGATGGTGTTAGTAACATAGCAGCCTTTGATATTAATACTATTGGAACATTTTTCCTTTTACTACATGTAATCCACACAGTAGCTAGCTGCCGAGTTAAGTGTGTATGTCATACTTGCGGGTACACCCTATCTATCTACGATTTGTTTGTTCCCCACTGCAGGTTCTTTATTGCTATGAGCTACCTACTTTTGTCTAAAGTGCATTTTGACATTTTATTTAGGAGGCTATAACTTGATACGGACCAGATCCGTGCCTCAGAGCCATTTCAACACACTTTGTGGGCTCTCTTGCACTTTTTGTATCAGGATTCATTATATTAAGGTTTATTCAGTAACTAGGCAATTATCTACTTGCTGCGATCCTGTTCTTAGTACTTCCGGTGCTCCAACATTAGCTGATGAACCTTTGCAATATTGATTGTGTTATTTGACATATCACTCTTGGATCATCTACAGTAGTACCAACTGTGGGTCTTTGTATGAACATTCATACGCCATTTATTTGCGAGTATTAAAATGGTCAGTCTTATGCTACCTTTTTAAAACATACAGGTTTTTAACCATTTCTAGTGCTGGACCTAGGGGTTCTCATGTATCAATTGTGATTAACGAGTTATCTCATTACTATTAAGTAAGTGTTTGTTATGGATTTCCCCTTTGTTTCAGTTTATGTATAGAGCACTTTGGTTTGTTTTATATGTGTAGTCGCCAATGTGAATTATTCACTATTGTATTATTTAGTCTAGTTATTTATTCATTTATTTTATTTATTGATAATAAAGTATTATTTATTAATTAATTTATCATATCATACTCCGCAATGAGTGCTTTCAAGATGGTGTTCTTGTCTTCTATTCCATAACTACTCCTTAGCCCCTTTTGCACCTTTGTTACTATTTTAAATACTGTTTATTAAGCTGATGCGATAGTCACCTTCCTTTCCCCCCCCCTTTTTTTTTCCAATTTGTACCCTCAAGATCTTTGAATCGCAAAAGACCCTTCTATTTCCAATTTTGAAAGTCCCTGCTGTTCAAACCGGGAGCGAAATCTAGATGACCAAATATTGGGGTCATTAATGTATTTTTTGTCGTCAGAGCGCACTTAAATTTAGCAGCTGCCCAGATTGCAAGCGAGTTTGTCATTGAAGGCAGCAGCTCTTTGGTGGATTTATACATCATTTTTGGAGTCAAAATCAGGTTGTGCAATTCCCAATGACAGCCATCTTTTAAGGCTCGGATCCGTGTGCCATTGTGTAATTTGACATAATTGGGCGCCTTATAATAGGATAACAAGCAAGGTACCGCTAGCACCCCGCTAATGTTGGTAATTATAAAATAATTCCCTTAATTCTTGGTTATTTATACCATTTAAATTTGGTTATTAACGACTGAAGAGAGACTAACCATCCATGAGATTCTTTATGTAGACCATCTTCTAATATCCTCTCTCAGTGTTTGTATTACTTTGGGGAAATTTGCCCGATAGAGGAATTTAAAATCATTTGTGATCTGTACCCCTAGGTATTTAATGGACTCAGGTTGCCAATGGAAATTAAAGTTGATGGTTATCAATTTCACCATATTCTTTGGAAGGTTTATGTTTAACGCTTCCGATTTTGTTTGATTAATTTTGAAACCTGAGATCCTGTTAAATTTGTCCATAAGACTGAATACATTGGGCAGGGAGATTGGGGATCTGGATACAGTGAGGAATATGTTGTCAGCATATAACGCCACTTTAGGCGTTTGATCTCTTAGTTGGATACCTGTGATGTCTGGATTTGACCGAATCTGTGCCGCCAAAGGTTCCATACTCAAGGCAAATAATAAAGTCAACAAAGGGCATCTTTGTCTATTGCCACTTTTAATTGCAAATAGTTCCGATAGGAAACCACGATGGATAACTTTCGCTACGGATTCCCATATAATGCCATAATTGGTGTTAATATTCTACCCCCGAAACCATAAGCTCCAAGCTTGGCCCTCAGATATGGCCAGTCTATCCTGTCAAAAGCCCTTTCGGCATCTAGGCTTAGCGCCTTTACCCGTTTCTTTTTTGAGTTTGCTAATTCAATTAGATCAATAATGCGTCTGGTGTTGTAGGCCGCTTGCATATCCTGAATGAATCCAACTTGAAGGTACTCTTGTTTTTCTTTAATATTATTTATAGTTAAAAATTAAAAACATAGCAGTTACAGTATGAACATTTAGAAATGATAGATCAGGAATCTGCCGTGTTGCCACTTAGGTAATGTAGTATATGGTGCAGGAAGTTTCAGGTATCATGGACATCAATGGAATTTCACATGACTTAACTATAGCTGTCTTTCAGAGGAAAAAAGGGAGGAGCGTGGGACAGCACTGTATGGTACTGTCCCCCGCTTCCTTTTGTCCTTTGGAATGACCACTTTAATCTGAAGAAATGCGGAAACGGTTTCTCACCTGAAGGTTGAGTGGAGGACCTTTTTAATAATTCCTTTCAGGGTTTTTTTCCACTGTTTTTCACGATCACTTGCACTATTATGTTCATAGTGCACACAAGTCACTGAATGTTATAGATTTATTAGACATTGTTTTTTGTTCACTATTTATTGTATAGTATCACTGGTTTTCTCACAATATTTAGCACAGCTTCTTGGTCTTAACACACTGAAAGTTGATTAATGGATTACCCTATTGCAGGGGTCTCCAAACTCCGTCCTCAAGAGCTGCCAACAGGCCGGCTTTTATGGCTATCCCTGTTTCAAACACAGGTGGCTCAGTCAAAGACTGAGCCACTGATTGAGCCACCTGTGCTGAAACAGGGATATCCATAAAACCTGGCCTGTTGGCAGCTCTTGAGGACGGAGTTTGGAGACCCCTGCCCCATTGCAGGGGAGCGCAAACTTTCCCCGCTGAGCTCCCCCCCCTGCTCACGCCCCCCTCCTTACCTCGTCTTTGGCATCAAATAACGCTGCGTGGTCACGTGACACTGCGGCGCCAAAGACGAGGTAAGGGACATTGCAGAGGCCTCACGCGATCCCCCAGCATTAATTTAAATGCCTTGGGGGAAAAGCGCAGAGCGTCTGCAACGCCGCGCCCCCCCCCCCCCCTGAAAAATCGCTCCCTCCAATTTGCGCACTGCTGCCCTGTTGTATGAGAGCGCAAAAATTTGACTTTTGTGTTTAGAATTTTAACTATAGCTGGCAGGAAGATACAATGTAAACACATTGGGCCTCATGCAGAGAGCAGCGAATTTTAAAATTGGCGAATTTATTAAAAAGTAGTTTTTTTGGAGAGTTTTATTCTCCATATGCAGAAAAGTGCGAATTCTGCTATGTTTAACATGGATGCGTCTGGCGAGTTTAAATTGGCGAGATGCGCGCTTCAGAAACTTGTAAAAACAAATGCGCGCCTTTTTTTTTCCCCTTTGCAATGGCCGCGAGCGGCAGCTTCTTGCCAATTTTTTCTGGCGAGGGAAAAAGGAGACAATAGCGCCATTTTATTGGCGCGAACAGCCGCTAGATGCCGTTCGCGGCTCTCTGCATTAGGATATTTGTAAAACTGGCGAGATTGAGGTTTTCGCCAGCCGCGAGGCGAGTTTTACAAATAGAAAAGAAAAATTGGCGCGTTTTTCGGAAATCTCCATTTTCTGCTGTTTTCTGCGCGATTATCTCCAAAAAATGGCGAATTTCGAAAATTCGCTGCTCTCTGCATAGGCCCCATTATCTAGCAGCATGGTTACTTCTAACACTAGTAACACATCCATGCTAAAAGGGACAGTCGCATATGAAAACTTTTTATTAAAATGAAACCCTTGTAAACACCCCCTCCTGCTTTTACCAAGCCGTCACAGACTGCAAAACACTGAACATGGCAGCACACACATTAAAACCATGAGGTCCAATGCTAGTTATCATTTTATTTGTTTGTTTGTTTTTTTTTTTCTTGATGTTTAGGCCTGTTTTATGTATTACACACACAAAGCTATTACCGTATTACCTTAAATATTGAGATTAAAAGGTGTTTCTAATTGTGGTGCATATAGATGCAAGTACTAGTTAATTCATTATTTTTCCAGGGTTTCGTTCTGTAGCAGATTTCTGTTCTCTAGCAGGACTTTCAATACATACAAAACTTGCACAATTAGATTGCTCCTTGAAGAAAAAAAAAAGTGCATATTTATCAGAGGATTATCAGGTTTGGGTTGTTTTAGGTTTTAACAAATTTTGGCTACATTTTGCAATGCTTCTTTATGGTTTAGTACATGAAATGCTGCATGTTGAAGGAGTAGGAGAAAGAAGTCAGCGCCACTCGTTTAGGTATTTTGAGTTTAGTTACTGGTAAATGGGAGTTCTTTCCATAGCTGAAATGTGTCCCCCAGGCTCGGATCTCACCAGGGTCCATTAATACACATTCATGAACTTGATAAATGGAAAACAATTTTGGTTTCACATCAGCTGATTTTCTTGTGTTTTGGGCAGCTGTCATCAAAGTGTTTAAAACTGGTACTGAAATAGTATATATGGCTCTCGTGGTTGCATTTCTTGTAAAGTAATTATGGCCAAACTCACTTCCCACCATGCTATAATTGCTAACTTCTCTCATGCACTTACAAATTGCAACACCCCTGCAAGATGCTCTTTCTGTTTAAGAAATAACTTGGTATAATTAACATGATTAATAAAAAATAAACCGTCACGCATTATTTTACTCAGAGGTTAACATGGTAACGTGTTGATTAATTGGTGCCATTGTAGACTTTACCAAACGGTGCTGTACTAGCAAATTAGAAAGTATAATAATGCTAATGTATAAATCAGTGGTGCATTACTGCTTGTGTTTAGTTGTGGTCACCGCAATGCCGGAAATGGATGCAACGTAAAACAGGGAAAGGGAAGGGCAATGTGGAGGATCAAAGGTATGGAACGTTTACCCCATGAGGAGAGGCTGAAAAGATCCTAGAGTTAGATGGCCATATAAATTAAATGAATAAGTACAGATAATAAACACGTTGCATCATACAACGAACAATGGAAGCGACTGACGCTCATTTATTGCATTATTGCACCATAATAGTTCTCGAGATTCTAGGAAAAGCAGTATGACAAAAATAAAGCATGTACAGGGACCGTATGATTAGCAGAATACTTCAAACAAACGTCTATAGCGTGGGAGTAAAAAAAAAAAAGATACTAGTATGGTTTGTATGCTATTTTGTATTTGGGCAATCCAGCTAAAACGTTTGCTCAGTGTTTATATTAAAGATGGGGTGGCTAACTCCAATCATCAAGGGCCACCAACATGTCAGGTTTTCAGGATATCCCTGCTTCAGCACAGGTGGTGCAGTCAATGACTGAGTCACTGACCTGGATATGGTAAATTGATGCATCACAAAGTAAGCTCACAGCAAACATAAGTCCATTCAGAGTGAATCCAATATCCAGAACAACTGTGTTATAACAGAAATGTCCACCCCAGGGTGTTTTCTTTGGGGACCTAGTGGTGCCCACACAGCTACCACATATAACAGTCCCTAGTGAGAAATCACAGACCCAAGGGGTATGGTAAATAAACAATCCAACACTAGAAAGGTAATAACAGAAGGGCTGCTGCCCTTTACCTTACTGTGTGTTCCAGATAGAAATCCTCAGCGTGCCGTCCTCAGGAGTGTGAATCAAGATATGTAGAAGAAGGAAGGAGCACAGCCATCTGCATCCACAGTGCAAAAAATGAATATGGGCAACTGCAAATGAAATAGAAAAATATTGCTGTATTTGATCAGCTTGGCAATGGAGTAGGACAACGCACCAACGCGTTTCATCCTGCAGGACTTTCTCAACACCTTGTGCTCCTTCCTTCTTCTACACATCCTGAGTCACTGACCTGACCTTTGGTGGCCCATGAGGACTCGAGTTGGCCTCCTCTGCTCTAAAGATAAGTTTTCCTTCAAGGTTTTGCAGACTACAAACACATACAAGTAGCTCTACTACCAGGGATTTTGTAAGTATGACCTACTGTATTGTTACTCACCAGGTTGATTCAGGGCAGTAATTATAATTAAAATTGCTTGATGCAGAGTATTGAACATTATGCACATTACGTTGGTATGTTATGAAAACCAGTCATAACTCACAAGCAATATTGTGCACCAAATTCTAATCTGCTCACTGTTTGTGATTACAATGTAATTCTATTTATGCTTGACTGCATTTTTACATTATGTAGGGCTATTCATTAAAACAAATTGGACACAGGAAGGATCTCAGGAAGGGACTAACTTGTAGCTTTGATTGATTCTGGAATGTCTATTTCTGCATTGGGTTCTTAAAACTAAGATAGAAGTGATACCTTTTTAATAGTGCAAGCTTTCAGGACCTGAAGGGACCATTGTGCTCCAAACATCTTGCGCTTTTTTAAACCATGAGTTAGCTATTAAAGAGGTAGTCCAATCAGCTTTAAAAAAAAAAAATTGTTTTAATATATGCAGCTTTTGATTATCTTTATTAAAAACTAATTACCTCTCAGCCAAGCTGATCGCCCATATCATGTCAGCCACAAGATGTTGTATCGTGGCGTCCTGGAAAAAACAGGAAGCTCCCTCTCCAGCCATGGTTTAACGTAGAATATGGCATATCTCTGTTATGGAGAAACTCACTGCATTACTGAGAGAGAACTGCCATAAGTTTTCCCAGATCTGGGACCCCTGGTTTGCTGGAGAAAGGGGACAGAGAGAAAACAGAGAACAGGCCTTTATATAGAATGGAAAAATCGTTCCCCCCCCGAGGTTGTTCGGGCAAGGCCAGGAACAATGAGTTTTTCTTATAGATAATAGGTACTTGAAAACAGACAAGTTAACGTCGATAAAGAAGGTGATCCCTTCCACCCCCCCTGCTTTTCCTTTGTATTTGTCTGGTCTATTTATTATTTACATGTGTTGTTTTTAGTAGCTGTTAATTTGACCCCATCATTACTGTTCAAATTTAAATGAAAAGTGGTCTCGATTGGCCCATATGTTATACAATGCGAAAACTGCTAGATGTGGTCCTGAATGATCCGTTTTTATTTTCTGTAACCCATTGAAAACTGCAAATAAAATTAAGTTGGGGGGAAAAAAATCCGAATTACCTAAACTGCTGATCGATTAGTTCTCCCATGATCGATCAGCAAAGATCCTGCTTCCCATGGTTTACTAAATGGCTGCCTTTCCGTTTCAAATCAGTCAGTCAGTGTAACTCAGCAGCTACAATGTATTCTTATATTACTAAAGTAACATTACCTATTGTTACAGTTTGCAGCACCAACTACTGGGAATATTGGCAACACATTATCACAAACAGGAAAGTGTTACAAAGATCTTGCGCTGCAGGGGAGGTGGCTAAAACCTGCTATAGAAATCAAAGGATGCTCAGTATATTAAACCTAATTAAAAATGGCATTAAGAGTTGAATTTTAAAATAAAAAAGGTAGTAAGTATTATCCAATACTACAGAACTGATTAATTGAAGGGGAAAAAAACACATGTAGGATACTGCTGGGATTGCCCCTTTAATGGAATCACGTCTACATTACTTTTGTTTGTCTGTCCTACTGGCCAACACAGTACGCTCCTCTATTTGCATGTATATATGTATAAATTTGTATACCACTTTTTGCATACTTCAGGCATATAATTGTAGACTTTGTTTTTTTTTTGTCTAAATTGCCCTCATATATTTAATGGATGTGTCAAACAAGAAGGGCAATCTACACTTGCATG